>NW_009929656.1:210340-211056 GCF_000696875.1 Nestor notabilis | reverse complement strand
CCCCCCCCCCCCCCCCGATAATAACCTTATATAATGTCAGATTAATTTTTTAGGATCAGATCTATCCAGAAAAAGAGATCAGAGTTGTAAATTTCATGTCGCTTTCGTAGCTCCAAAGTTGATATTCATGTAAGGGTGAATTATCAGAGAGGGGAAGGGAAAGTCACTGGTTGTACTAAGAGGTGGAATCTCTGCTTTCTTTATCCCAAACAGAATGACAGAGCCAGAGGCATTGTAAACTTTCCCTCTCTTATACAAGCTTACTTTTATCTCCTCCTAAAACTGTGACCAGTTCTGTAGGAGGGAGAGGTTTAGTCTTCAGTTTTGTTTGGTCCTTCGCCTGTTGAAAGCCACTAATAAGAGCAGCAGCTTGTGCCAATAGCAATGTCTTGGTTTGTTTTTCTGTGATCCTGAAAAATGTCTCGCACAAACCGAACCATGGCCACCCACTTGTTTCACATGAGCCATGGATCACTTGCCAGATGGCGAAGACTAAGGAACATTACTACAGCAGATCTGTCTGTCTTCTGCATTCTGTCTAGCCCAGAATAAGGCACCACCTCATCCCCTGCCATACCCTGTCCTTGCAGTGGTGTGGTGAGTGAGGAAATACTCCCATGATGACTTTGGCAACTGTTTATATTCTGAGGTATGAGATTTAGTTGTCCTTATCTGAGTTTGCATAAATATGGTGTTGGTTTTGGTTACAGTTAGTT
>NW_009929656.1:204353-210309 GCF_000696875.1 Nestor notabilis | reverse complement strand
CCCTAAAGGAACACTGCATTATAATTTTGTCCCAAGCTGAGTTCTAGCAAATAAAAATCCTCAAGACCACCCCCACCCCCCCCAAAAATAAAAACCCAACTTTGCTGGCCTCAAGTGAAAAGAAATACTTCGTTGCTGTAAGGCTGAAATCTAAGTTAAACTGGAAACTTCAATATGCTGGGTAAGATCTTTTCAGTAGACTAGGATCCTGATCCAGGAAGACTCACACTTCGAATTCAGTCAGCCTTAACATATGGTCGTAGTCTATACTTCAGGTCTTTTTTGATCATACTTTCTGGCAAGATGTTAGTATTTTTGCTTCACATCTAAAAAATGTAGAGAAGCAGAAGTATCACAAAATTGCTGCGTTATAAACTTTATACATTTCAAACACTCTAATTTTTGCAGTTCGTATTTGTTAGGGAAGAGTTGAGTCTGTTTTTATAATCTCCTTATACTTGCCAAAAATAACTAAAGCAGAAAAGAAGGGAAATTCTGAACTTACTTATTCTGAGGAATCGTGTTTTCTACTGTTTTGTCTTAACTATTTTAACTGAGGGGTTTCAGTTTGTTGGAAGAATGAGAGCAGTGTGTGTGATAAGCTCACACTGACCAGAGATTTGTGTCCAGAGGCTTTCTGCAAAAAATAGCGTGTCCTTTTTCCTTACCTATATTGCAGCTTCATAATTTGTAACACTCTGAGGATGCCTGTGTCTCAGTGATCATGTAGAGTATTATGAACTTCAAAGCAAAGCTTTGAAAACCTTCAGAGGTTTTCAAACAAACAGAGGAGGAAGTGGGGTGTGTGGCACATTCACGTGGCGAGTTTTTGCTAGTCTTGCTTACCTTACCAACAGGTCATTTGATAATTATAGTTGCTGTATGAGTCTTACCTTTGCTTCTAAAATAGAAGGAACTTGAGTGGTGTTCCCTGGAGCTGTTTAAAATGCAGGTAAATATTGGAACATCTTTGCCTGATAGGAATAGTTGCAGTAAAAATTGCCTTTAATCAGTTGAGAGTACTGTTGCAGTTGATAAACCTGGAATTAGTGTTGAATCCAGCCAAGCTGGGAAGCAATCATCTCCATTGATTTGAGGGGACAAACCCCAAGTAAAATGTGAAATCAGCCTTTTGTCTAGCTGTTTCTTCTTGTATGTGTTGCCTTTAAGATCATGATCTAAAGATGGCTTTCATTTGTATCTGAAAGGATTGCATGATACTCAACAGAAGATGAAGGCATGTAGGACACCTTGCAACTTCTATGGGTCTTGTGTGTCTTCACAGAGGTTAAGTCTGAAAGGGACCGCAGGGAGTCATATCACTAGGCTCTCCCAAATACAGCCATGTATGTGTGTGTACTTGTATCCAAGCACTAATGGGAAGAGGATATGGGGTGGTGTTTTGCTGAATTTAAGCTCATCTTGGAAGAAGAGAGGTTTCCCACTGTGATTCTATATAAGCAGCTTGTGAGGGAAATGGGAGACAATAAAACAGTGTAGAATTCATCCTTCTAGGTCCTCTGCACTGATTGAAATCACTTCGTAATTTGAGGTGATGAAAACTGCCTGAAGCTCTTGCATTATAAATTCAGTCGTCTTTAAAGTCTCTAAGGAGACTCTTTCATCAGGGTCAGCTGTTAAAGAGAAGGATGTAGGCCCAGTTTTAAGTAAAATCATCAAAATCATCACTACTGTTTTCTTACTGGGTTTTTGGTTTGGTTTTTTTTTTCTCCACACTGGTCATGAGTCCTGAGTATTCCTTCTTTAGGAGTGACCACATTGACCAGTGTTATGGATGGTAGGTCCCATACTCCAAAACACTATATGGATAATCCCAATCTGCTTTTGAGCCTGAGTTTCTCCACCTTTTGTGAGCTATAAAGAGGGAAACTGCAAAGTTTGTATGAGGTACTATTTTGAATCTGTTTAAGATTATGATCCCTGGCCGTTTCAAACATAACTGTAAAGAGATTTGTTGAGTAAACAGGACTACTGTTAACTCCATTCAGCTAATATGAAGGACGCAAGGGGGAAGCAAAGAAAGAGAGGGCAAGGAAAACATTTGATTTTCCTAAGTTTAAATTAAGAATCTAATTCACTCAGCCAAACCATAGTAAACTGACTGGATCACTGGTCATTGCCAGGTGATAGGTAATCTATTTGTTCTTTTGTATTAGTGTGAAATGTGTTGGAGATCTCAGACCTTACTAGCTTGGCAAAAGTTATAAATGCCATCATTTATTCAGCACTTAAAGATTTAATGTTCGAGGAACTTGTCCAGAGGTAGTGTAGCAGCTCTGTGATAAGGTAGCATGGAAAAGATTATTTTGGCCTGTCCCTGTTGTAATTAATCTTTGTGGTGAAGCTCTCTTTGACTAAGGCTATATATAACAATGACAGAATTTGGAAACAATACCTCTCCTTAAAAATGGGAAGGAATTCCATACATAAAGTATATATGCATGTATACATATATAAATATTTTTTAACATTAACGTGCATATTTCAAAATAGATAAATATGCAGCAGACAGTGAGGGGAATTTTAAGAGCTCTCACCACTGCGAACTTCTTATTGCAGCAGAGGAAAAGTTTTTTAATTGAGGGACAGCAAATACTCTTGAGTTGTGTTTACTTGTACCTAAGTGTGTTGCTTTGTTTCATCCATGTTTCATAGTAGGATAGCTGAATGCCAGCCCTCAAAACTTTTTCTCTTCCCCTTAAATAATGTGATGCTCCCTAGCATCTTCACAGTTTAAGAGACAGAAACTAAAATCTACTGTCACTTCATTGCCAAGCTTCTCTTACAGCATTAATGCTTATAATACTGCCATGTGATTTGCAAGGATGCACCCTACAATGATGACCTGCATCCTTTCTTTCTGATACTGCCTCACTCTCTGCTTTAATTACCTTGAGGCTTGAGACAGCATGGGAGTCAGCTTCCCTAGCTGCTTGTATTTCTTTTCAGCTGGGCAGTAGAGGCTGGTGCAAGGAAACTCTTTATTGTAGCAAAAGTAAATCTGTCTCATTTAGATGTTTTTTTCCTTGATACCATGTCAGTATCAACAGTGGCTCGCAGGTAGTTATGCGTTTGCTTTGCTTCTACTTTGAACCCTGACAAGATGGACTGTGTGTTAGCTTGGTCTTGGCATTGCACTAACATGTCCATTCTGCTTGGACCACAGGCACAGCAAGATTGTATTTGTCTTCAGAAAGTTGTATAGCTGTACCCCATAGATGTCTCAGAGTGAGTGTAGCATCAGAGACAAATAGCCATTGTCAGTCTGTCTACCACTCTCATAACAATGTTGAGAGAGAAATAGCAAAGCGTCCCAGTACTGTCAGCCTGTGGAAAGCCCCCACTTTCCTAATGCTGCAATCCTTGCTTTACAGAGGCTTTACTTAGAGCAGTTTTCTTGCAGCTTTTAAACCTCTTCATGTTGATTAATCATTTTCATGTCCTGACTCATTTGATCTTAAGGAAATAGCTTCAGGTTCTGGCTGTATTGCACTATAGATCAGGCAAGATGGATAATAAATAGGCTTGTTGTTGATGTGTAGAGGAATGGAAGCACTGCCAGAAGTGTCTGAGCATGCTGGGCTGAGATGTTGGCAGACTGCTGCCAGGGGCTGCTGTGGATCCGCCATGTATTCAAAACAGGATGTTAATTGAAAAGCCTTTTTATATATATTATGAAATGTTTGTTTGTTTTCACATTTCTTAAACCCTGCAAGATGTATTCATTAATAGGCTACTCCATTCACTCTTTCATTAGTGAAGGATGCATAATGTACAAGTTACATAGCTCCACCACCTCAAGCTGTGATTTTTGTCACAATTCATAAATTAAGTAAGGTTGAGTCTGGCCAGTGAATGGATGGGCAACTGTTCTCCTGGGAAGGGTGAGCATGTGCACAGCAGACCTGTGCTCCGCAAGCTGTTTCTGGCACTTCGGTTAGAGGTGTTCTTCCCTCTGAGTCAGGTCTGAGCCCATATCCTGGAGTAAGAGATTACTGCTGGAAAGGGCATCTGATCAATGAGATGCAAACCCATGGTTTCAACATCTTGTGCTCCCCAAAGCACTCAGTGTTTTTTTTTGCATGGAGAACAAGGTGTTCCAGGTGAATTCCAAAAGAGCACCTCTCTTTTCTTCTGTAAAACAGGCTTCAAATTTGACTTGTCTGAAGGATTTTTGCTTTTTCTTATCTATTGCACTGCATTGTAGTTTAACAACTCATTTTTAGTCACAGCAATGCATGGAGTTCAACAGCAGTATAAATAATTTCTTGACAGTGTGCAGTAGTTGATATGGCATAATGCAATTTGTCAGTGTACAAGAAATCATACAATAGATTTTATATGTTTTTTTGATACTTTTGAATGCACTGGACATTAGCATAGATGCATCTTCATTAAGATCTCTAAAAAATTAATAAACTAATGAGTAAGAGATATTAAGTGTTTCTTCTGGACTCAGAAGCTGGTAGCTCCAGCATGGCCAAATCAACGGGGAGGTGGGGAGGAATGATTTTCATCCTGATGTGCTTGTGTTATGGATTATTTCAGTGGACTCAGAAAGGGACAGTTAGCTTGGCTTTCCTTTTGGTTTGCTTCTGTCGGTCTTTTGTTAACACTCAGTTGAATGAGAACTGTGTCAAAAATGCCTTTGCTCTTTTATAAGAGTCTGTCATGGATAGCTTCTGTCACTATCAATTGCAAGATAACGAACATTTTAAATCATGGGAGGGAGGAGGAGGAGACAGTGCAGGCAGTCCAGCCACGGTATGGCTCTTAGATATCATCTGCTTGGCCTCTTTTTTTACACACTGTTCAGGTGTGTTTCCTTTTAAAACTGAAGTCCCAAGTGTGCGTAAAAACAGGTCAGAGAACAAATTAATCAAATCATAGGGTGTGGCCTTGGTAGTACATCTTGTTTTATCAATAGACGATCTGGCTTCAGGGGGAAAGTATTTAATTATCTGCCGTGTTGAAAAGGGCCAAGAATTATATGAACAGGATACTGCAAGGAGTAACATTCCTTATGGGAATTCCTATGGGAAAATACCTTATGGGGGAAAAAAAAAACCCCAAATTCATCATGTTAGAATGCAGCAAGGCAGGCTGGAAGAAATGTTAGTTGGCTTCTATCTATTGCACAGACAAGGAAATGAGCTTACTGTAAAAACTAAAACATCTGCATAAATTCTTAATGTAACAACTGCATGTACGCACGCAGCAAAGGATAACAAAATTCAGGAGCAGAAAAAAAATTGAGTTTGTGCAGGATGACCTTCCATTTTAGTACAGAAAACAGAATTCTGAAACCAGATCTAGTAAAAACACCTATTTAAAAATTGATTTTTATGCATGCATGTGCTTTTTTTGCAGGTTTATTTAGTATTGATTACAAAGGAAAGACAGGCCAACATCTGTATTAGGCTCTAGCTCTGCTACAGATTTTGCCTGTCTTTTAATCACTTTTGCTATTCTGCTTCAAAATACAGGGCTAATAATACTTAGCACATATAAATTATTAAATACAGATGGAGGCCAAAGTCAATGGGTATATATAAATGCCTTAAGATCTAGTCAAAATCTCCTTGCCATGGTATGCAAATTAGAAATAGAATTTGATTTTGAAATGAAAAGCAGTAATTAACATTTCAGGTCTGCTCAATGGGCTTGGCACTAAGACAGGTCTACTAGAAATCGAGGAAGCAAGAGGCTAAAATACTGCTGAGCTCATCTAACCCAGCCAACAAGTCCTTCTCCCATTTCCCACCTTGGCAAAGGGACGCAGCTAATGTGGGGCTCCCTGCAGCAGATGAGATGCTCTTTCACTCAGTAGCTGATGGAGTGACCTGCCCTGAGAAGCACTGACAGCGGGATGCAGAGCTGTTGTCTTGAGAACTGACCTCTGTACTTGCTGAAGGGGGAAAACAAAAATTGCTAG
>NW_009929656.1:61899-204322 GCF_000696875.1 Nestor notabilis | reverse complement strand
GTGTGATGCTGCCATGCATGTGCCGCGTGAAAAAAGGGGTGTATGCCTGTCTAATATGTAACAGGCAATAGGATATCAAAAGGCTGAAGAGCCTGAAGGAACAACTGAATATTCAAGCTAAATGGCAGTGGGCAGCTGCCAAACTTTGCAAGGTGGAACAAGCTTTTAGTAGCGCTCTAAATAAAGAGTAGACAGAGTACGTCTGTTAAATGCAAGGAACGGTTAACTGTGCTGTCTTGTCTTGTGATCCCCCTCCGGTCTCATGAGCAAAGCAAGTTTAGTCCAATATTGTTTGGATGAGAGGCCGCACATGGCTCTCTTGGACTGTAATATGAGGAAACCTTTGTAGGACAGGGTAGGTGGTGGAGCAGACTGTTGCATAGATGTTCATTTTGCAGAGTCAGGGATTCCTTCTGGAAGAACTATTTCTGTACTGTAGTATGGGTAACATTTAGAATGGTATTTCTCATGAATTATAGTAATTACAAATCTGAAGGCATTTTTCAAGTGAGTGGATCAGCTTTCAGTGTCACTGTCCTGCCCCAACTTCCCTCTGCAGTTTTACTGGGTGCCCCATTCCTTTTCAGTCTTTTCTCTTCACAGTTCTGACACTACTGCCACCTGCCCGTGCTGGAGACAAGCATTTAAGAGTGTGCAAAGTGATGAGCAACGAAGGGACACCGTATGATGTAGCCACTCTAGTTCCATGAGAAGGTTGTTGTGCTTGGCTTGAGGTGACGGGGTGGCACTTGTCATTGCTGTCCTGAAACTAAGTGGTGGGTGCTGCCTGCTGGCATGGATGGCAGCAGCGAGGCTGAGCTGGCCACCTTATTGTCTCCAACTTGTTGGAAAAGGACTTTGTCAAATTTGCTAAATCCTAAGCTGTATTACCGCTAGAACTGAAAGTGTGAAAGGAGTCACCTTTTCAATACCTCTTGTATTTTCTCTTTCCCCCCCTCAGTGAATGTAAACTGGTTCAGTATTTCTTTTAACCTGTTGGGATCACAGGTTTTTGGACTGAAAGGCTTTTAGACAATTTTACCTGTGTGAATTTTAGAAGTTTCATGGAAGTACTTTGTTTTATGAGGTTTCATAATTTTTTACTTTTTTAAAACCACCAGGCTTTTCCCTTGCACCCGGTTCTCCTCACCCCTGGCTCCCTCCTACTTGGTGATAAGCATCTTTTGGGTCATACACGTGAAAAGTCAACAAGAGAAGATTGTAATATATTAGTGATTTATAGTTAATAATAAGGTTTTTTTCTCCCGAAAGTATCCCCTTTTATTATTAGGATTTTTTTTTAATTGAAAAGATGTGCTTTAAAATATCTAGTATATCCACAAAAGCAACAGCAGGTGGCAGAATAACTTCACTGGAAGTTGGTCTCTTGGCATGCTTAACTTTTTTCAGTGCATTTAGACAGTAAACCAGATGCATCTATGTGAGATGTAACCAATTGCTACTCTAGATAGTTGTCTTAACAGGCAGTGTTAATGTAACAAGCAATTCCTAAACACGCTGCAAGGTTTTCTTCAGTTTTTAATGTGATTGTTTTTAACTTCTGTAGAACAGTTAAATGCTCATTAAGAAGGGTTCTGAAGAGTTTGCACGTGGTGCTTTGCTGTTGCAGAGCAGGCACGTGTGTTAGTCATCAGTTGAAGTGTAGCAATGATATTTTTGAGGAAGTATATCTCTGTAAATACTATGTACATATAATCCTTTCCTTTCAGAGAAGAACATTTGTGTAAACATATTGCCATGAAATCTGTTGCTCTGAGGAGCAGTTTTGCTGCCATCTTTGAAAAAATAAGCTCCCTGGGAAATTACTAGTAAATCTTGACTAGGATTCTTCAACAATCAAAGACTAATGACTGTATCTTGTGGGTTGGGGAAACGGGAAGGTGCAGCTGTGAACTGCATCTGATGTCTCATGGTGTGTTTAGGAACTCCTTGTCTGTCTCCTCTGCATCTCCCTGGGAAAAGTTATAGCATTCAAAATCATGAACAGCTCCAAACAATACCGTTTAAAATAAATAGAACAAATAGACAACCTATTAGGTCATGGCTTCCTTCGCCTTCCTCAAACAGTATGATAGTTTGAGGTACACATTGGGCTATAGCCAATTCTTCAGTCACGGCTGGCTGATCTAAAATTTTGAGAACTACCAGGACCAGAAACAAGGATGTAATGTAATGGTATTTTCCCTCATTATAGCAATGGAAAAAAGCCTAACATAAGGACAATAAGGACAATTACTTTTTTTTTTTTTTTTTAAATTATTGTTTAAAGAGGGTCTGAGATCATAGTAATGGTGGAATATTATCCTCTTAGTTTTCATCCTGACATGACCTCTGCATTAGGGCAGATTCTTTTATCCTGTAGTTCTGCAAAGATTGCACACACGCGTAACACAGCGTGGCTACAGAAAGGAGTCATCCCTCCATCCAGATCAGGGAACTGCATCAGTTCTTTAGTCCAGTTTGGTTTATGATACACACACACACAAACACACACACACTTTCCTGCGTGGGACAGGCAGCAGTGCAGGGGTGAAAATGAGAGACAGGAGAGGGCAGGGTAGCTGCTTTTCATTTCAGTGTTGACTTACACCACTTAAAATGTATGTGAGACTACAGCCTCATACAGTGGTTGTTCTGTGTAGAGAAGAAACCAGAAATGATAAAGATTAGAGTTGCGGGGTTCTTTTTCCATAATGAATACCTATAAAGATGTCCCCAAGGGAACACAGGAACAGCAACTGTGCCAATAGTGTGTTTTCTTATTTTTGAAATGTGTCTAAAATGGTTTTATGGAAAAATGACTTCCTGTTCAGATTGCATTTGATGTTATCTGCAGTGGCTGGAAATGGCCTATATAAACAAATGGTAAAACCTCGAAGATTAATACAGCCATCTCAAACTTACACAAAATCTTTAGAATGCAGTGCATGTATTTAAATGTAAGATGTTCACATGTAATAAATAATACACTATACAAATTGGCATTATGAAGGAGAATAATTCCCTCCCAGATGCTTGGGATCTGATTATGTAGGCTGAATGACATCACATTGTACATTTAGTGGATCAGATGGTGAGTCTGTGGAGTTCTAGCAAGGCCTGAGAACAGGGAAGTTGCAGATGGGTGTTCTATACCCATGCATATTAGGGATTGGGTTTTTTGCACCATGAAAAGCAGTAATGGGACAGAGAGTAAGCATGCAGATGGGCAAAAATATGGTGCCTGTATGGAGTGAGAAGAGGAACTTACAGAATCATAGAATTGTGATGCAGCTGGTTTACAGGGGATTTTTAATGAGTTCATCCACTTGACTGTGAGCTTTGCCAGAAATCTTAGGTGTGTTCCAGGCAATCCTGTTGATGCATTTCTCTTTAACTTGCCACTTCAGTATCTTTTTGATCCCCACGTTCCTGGCAATGCTTCATCTCTTTTACTTGAAAATAGCTGTGGGATCAGCTATTTGTGTTTTTTTTTCATTGAGAACTTCTTTAACATAATCATTGTTTCTCTAAGTGCTCCTTATCCCCTTTCTCTTTTTCATTCCCAGCAGATTATTTGTTTACTTGCTTTAGACATGCTTCAGGAATTTGGTTTTGTGTCTTTATTTATTTCCTTTTCCAATCCCATCCTAGCTCTCTAGATTTGATTCTTGTATATTGACTGCTGTGGTTTGTTTTCCTCTCCATCAGCGGTATTAGTCTGTTCATTTTCTGAGGTCTAGTTGTATGTTGAAAATCACATTTGAATCTTTCACTCTATTATTAGGGCTGCCTGTGTTTTCTGAGATGTAGGCCTTTTGTAAAAACTTCAGGCTTTTAAATTTACTTTTAAGGTGAAATGCTTTTAACTTCACCTCTCTTTTCTGGGCTAGCTTCTGAAGTTTTCAAACCATGGGCACTAGTGCCAGATAGTTGTGCACTTGTGATATTTCCTAGATACGCTAGGTATCTAAGAAATGCTCAGTGCTGCCCCTTGATTACAGTTTGTAAATGAAGCAATTAAAAAAATATATCAATACCTTTACTAGTAGTAGCAGTATTGGTATTATTAGTCTCCCATTTGTATGCTCGGTGTCCTTCTCCTGAAGTGTAAAAGAGAAATACAGCTCTACTTGTAACCCTCATTGTATTCTAATGGCCTGGGTTTGTATTCATGAAGATTCAATAATATATAGTAAATTCTCTGCTATGCTTTCAGTGTAACATTACTTCAATCTACCCAAACCCTAGTTCCTCCTCTGTCATCAGATACTGATTTTTGTTCAGTAATGTTTCTTTAGCATACCTAGTTTGACTAAATCCTGCTCTGTTGCTACATCCACTAGTTTGACATAATTTCCTTTAAGCTCTTAATATTGGTATGGTACATTTATATTTATTTTTTAAAATGTGCATATTTTAAAATACTTTCTAGTTTGAAACTTGCATGAAAACACTTGTTTCTGTTATCTCAACCTGTCCAGTTCAGCCACAATTCCTTTTTCCTCTTGAAGTACTAATTTTTCTGACTGCAATTTGGCAGTGCAGTAGCCAAGCTAGTTGCAACTTACACTTTGAAGCAAAGGCTGCATGTTCTTCTTACAGCATTTTATCTTTTAATAACCTTTTGCATTGCAATATTAAGTAGAACACTATGAATACTGCCAATTTTTTTCCATTAGCATCTGACTGAATTCTTTGGCCTCAACTCAAGAAAGCACTTAAATATATTTTAATTGGTGTTTTAAGTATATATTTAAAATTGAGTACATGCTTAAGTGCTGCCTTGAGTAGGAATACTTTTTCAGATTGATCTTTGGTTTTCTCTCTTTTCCTTCTGATGTTTTCTTTTCCACAAATACATGTGAATAATGTACTATTAACTGTTTCTGGGCCTGGCGCTTTTTACCATCTCCAAATAACTGGGAAGAAATTTTATAGAAGTTTGTGCTTAGACACTTTCTTTACAATCTTTTGCTGATTTTTAGTGAGTGTTGTAACCTTCTCGTTCAAAACTGAATGATTGTCCTGCTGTTTCTGAAGGGAGGTACTGTGTCTGGTTATTGTTTACAATGACGTGCAAATAATTTACTGACCAGTTGTAATTAAACCTATGTTAAAAGAATGCTTCCATTCCTGGTTGTGTGTTCTGAAATGTTTGTCTTTGTTCCAATAATTTTTCTGAAAGTAAGTGTAGTCAAAAGAATGATTGATGGGAAACAAAGTCCATAAGGGCAATGACAGTGGCAGCACGTATGCATGCCAAAACTGTGATGTTAACTGGGAGGAAGAGAAGGAAAGACAGACAAATACATCCCTTTTGGTATATAGGTCTTGGAGTATTCATTACTATTCCCTGCTCAATAGTTTTCCTGGCGGTGTTTAACTTAAACTTGTTTTGATCCGACGATACATAAATACATGTGAAAATTTGAATAACTTTCTAGTTTTGCCTTTGTTTCAGTGTCTTCAGTGTCCAGTCTGTAACAGATGAAATGCAGTTGGGAGTAGAGATGAGCAAAATTTCTGCAGGGTTGTGATTTATCTACATTTACCCCAACATGACCTCTTTTTCTGACTTGAAACCTCTTAAGTGTGAGGGAAAGAGAGAAAGTGGGACATGCAGGATGGCTTAGTGGTTTAGCTTTCTAACTTCCAAACAAATAGGCACTGTGTATGTTAGACTTTGTAGTGCATGCCCAACGTCCTAGATGTGCCAGATTTGCTGTTTATATACCGTATAGCACGTATTCATACTTTTTGTCTATTAAGGATATGTAGGTCCATTGTCTGCCTCTAGTGGTATTGCTTCCTCTCTATTCAGCCCCATATCCACTGTTTTCCTTGGGCAGCTGAAAATGGTAAGATAGACCTGTGCCACCATAATTTCAAGGTGTCTGTAAGGTATTTCCGTGGTATTAATACCCTTGTTATTACCCATTTGGGCTATATGAATTGCCTCTCAGTGTTCCTTCAGCTGCAATAATAATGAACAAAAAAAGGTGAATCAGAGCCCACCTCTCTTCATGAAATACTGACGTAGATGACATAGATTGTAAGGGTACATATATATGTACTTGGTTTTTTGCCAGTTTGCAGTTGCTTTTTTTAAAGCTGTTTGACACTGAGTGTTGTCACTTGGCCTCTGATACAGAATTATTTCAACGATTACTTAGCTACAAAAGTTCCTTGTAAGCTATCATTGAGTGATGGATAAACCAAATCATAAAAGGGTAGAAGTCATTCTTTAGTCCGAGCCATCATTATTTCATTTCATTATGAGAAAACACTACTTAAAAAGTTATTTTTGAAGGTTTAAATAGGAGTATACTGTGTTTTGCGTGGTCTTTTGGGTAAATGAATATGGTGTTCTCCTGAAGTAGTGCCTTTCCTGCACAGCTACATAGTCCCAGATTTGATACTGAACAATTTAGGTCAGTCTGTCTCTGAACTCTTTCCTCTGAAAATTCTCTTTCTTTGAATTTTTGAGTTCCACATTCAAATAGAATCAGAAAACTTAGTGGAAAGCCTAGGCAGAGCTAAGAGGTTTTCTTTTGCACTAAGCTGAAATAAAGGTTTTGAGTTGTTTTGGTTATGTGTGCAGGTCCTCCAAACTCTTTTAACACTTTACACTTCATTACAACTTTTTGTGGTGATGTGCTTCTGTATTCTGCCTTGCATTCTGGGAGACAGATGAGAGTCTTCTTCCATTTTGTGAGGCATTTTGAGGAAGGGAGAGAGGTGCATGGTCATTATGAAATGATGTAGCTCAGTTCCGTGTAAAATTTCCCCATCAATACCAGTGTATCCCTGCAGTTGTTCCCTTTAACCATTCTTCAATTCCTAAAGTTTGCTGCCTTCTTATTTCCATTTATAAAGACCTGTCAGACACTGATGCCCGTTAATGCTGGTAAGGCCTTCCAGACTCCTGTCTCCATTTCTGCTCTGTAAAATGCGTAATAGAATAGGAATAATTCCTGTCTATCCTTTTTGAGATTCAGGATCTGACTGTAGTGTTTTGAGAGCATCTTCCAAAAAATGTCATGCAAGGGCACTTTTTCATCATCTTTTTTCTTCTTTGTTTTGAGAAGCTGTTGTATATATGTTTGTGTGTGTTTGTTGTGTGTCTCAGATCTATATATATGTATGACTTGAGTAAATGCTTGTATGAATATATAGATTACACTTAGTTATTTCCATCTTGCATTACTGAAAGATAGAATGATGTTAATATTATTTAGTACTTATTCAGTCTGAAGGTAATTCCTGCTTCAATTAATACTTTGCACTGCCAGTTTTAGATGCAGACAAAGAAAGCAGCTGTCCAGGAAGGCCAAGAGACAGGGTTAGCAAAACATTTCCACTACTGGACAAATATAACTCTGCTGCATACTTCTGCCTGTGTTTGAATGTCATGTTCCAGGTTTGAGGGGGAAGATGGAACGAACAGTTGTGCTAGCATGGAGCTGAGTTGCACTGCCCTTCTCCAGCCTAAACTGTTATACTGCAAGACAGGTTTTTTGAGTTCTGGCTTGACCCTGGGACAGAGGAGGTGAGAAGGGAGTGATCTGAAGTAGCATTCCTGGATAAGCCTTCTGAGATGATCCAGATCTGGGGAAAAGAGCACTGAGCCTGAACATACTGCGTGTATATGCGTATATATATGAAATTATGGTCACACACAGGCTTCAAAATCAAACTGTGTCATTGCTAGACTTCTTGGTAAATTGGATTTGTAGTGCAAACAGACCCATCATCATTAGATAATATTTTCCTACTTTGTGTTACAAGTTCTCAAAGGTTTCATTTCAACGACAGTAGTGGTTGTCTGAGGTTTTTCATGCACTCCTATTACTGTAGTGATTTCAGCGTTATCATAGCTTAAGAAGAAATTTTAATCGCCAAGGCTGGAGAGAATCTGAATACTTTTGGCACAAAACAGAAAGCAAATAAGGATATAGTCCTATACAATTTTTAACCCTTTCTTTACATCCTCAAAGTGCTACGAGTGCTGAGGAGAACAAACATTGCTTGGCCTTGTTCATTTGCCTAAAATATCTTTCTGGTCTTCTGGTCCCCCAAAAAATAATGCTGCCCACCAGCAAGGTGGAATTTGCAACTATCTGTATCTAGATTATCTTTTTATCACCTGAATCCTGTGGGTGCCATCCCCACAGAATGTCAGAAATATGCTTCACAAAAGCTTGTGGTTTAGTACTATATATGGACTACCATGTTGTATACATGCCAATTCTATTCTTCCCATTTGTATTTGCTGTTGGTATTCCAGGCAGTTTGCATTCCTACAGGAAGTTCTGTATTTGTTATTTGTAAATCATACCTTCTCTATAGTTACTCCTGCCTCTTCTCCTTTCTGTTTGAAAGTGCAGTGCTGCAGTGCAGGCTTAGCTATTGGTGAAGCCATTGCAGGCCACATTTTCCCTCAGCAACAATTCCTTTCTTGCTCAGAAGCCTAAAGAACTGTTGAGATGGTGCTTGGGCTGAAATCTAGGTAATCTCTGATGTTTCCTCCAGCCTGTTGAAAAGGAGAGCTTTTACATCTGAGATGGAGTTTCCTATTTCAGTGCCCACCTGCGCTTATTTTTGGTTTGTGTGTCTCTTATCCTGTCCTTCTGCAGAAGCACAGAATAATTTTTCATGCTGCCTATACCAATGTATCCAGCTCCTTATTGAGCTTTGTATTTTAATAGTAGTTTGAAGTCTGTATCTGTTGGTCTTGTGTCAGCCTGAAGAGTAGCTGTTAATAGCCTTTTACTGGCACAAGAAAAATCTGAGTTATCCAGTTCAGAAAATAAATTAGTAGAGGCCTGATGTAAAGCTATGCTTCATTGCCATTATTTTGTTGTCTTCACTGCTCTGGAACTATTTAATGCTCCCTGCTCTATAAAATAACTCTTTAAACCACCCTCAGTAAGCTCAAGAGACCAAAAGGTGTTCACAAGGACAGAGTCCCAGCTCACATTTAAATAATAAGCTGGCATTTAACTGTGTATTTCCTTATGGTTTAAATGCAGTGCTAATACTTTACAGAATGTTCTACAACATAGCAAAACTTGAGCCATGAGTAATTTTTCAGATTTACCCTTCCCAAACTTGTGCTAACCAGTGATGCTTTCAGTCCATTACCCTCTCAGGCAAAGGGGAAGGAGTTTAAAAGAAAAATGCAAAAAGAGAAGAAAAAGGCCATGGGTTTTCTGCAGGGGAAATTCTAGAGTTTTGTTGCAACATCCACAAGCCCATACATAGAATGAATAGTGGTTAACTATTACTGTTAAATTGTATCTAGACATTGACCAGCAGTGCTGTTAGAAGACTCTGAGAACACTTGGTGGTTTTAACACTCTTAATTCAGTGAGTTCAAAGCATTCAGAAAGCAAAATACTGAATCCCACAACACTCTTACGGGTAGGCATTATGCCTGGTTTGGAAACAGGGCACAAAGAATTTATTATACCAGTAAGTAGCTGCAGCTACTTAGCGTCAGAACCAGGATTAGAAAACATGAGACTGGACTTCTGCTCCCTCCCATTCTCTGTTGGGAATGAATTGAGGTGAAGAGTTAATGGTAAAAGAAAAGCTCTGAGCTGGGTGTTTCTCTGCAAATATGTTTAGGGACAAAAGGATGAAGGTAAAAAGGGACAAGTCCATAATCATGTTTCATTTTGGTGTAACTCCTTTAGGGTCAATAAAACCAGACCTGCATTAAATCTTGCTCAGTCTGGAATAAGAACTGAGTGACAGTAATAAAATTTAAAATAAGAACTTGCCTTCCCAGGCTACTTTCTACACTGAAGTGGATATCTAATGTTCTGGAGGAGAAGGAGCAGACAAGCCTAAGAGGCAGCTGAAGTATAAGCCATCCATAACATGGTACTAATTTTATACATGGAATTTTAGGGTGTGGTACAGCAGATAAGGATTATAAAAATAATAAAAAAAGAGTACTATTTTCAAGGAGGAACTTACTGTAAAATAAGCCACAGTCAGCTATCCTTAATTAGACTGAAGGAGTAGCCAATGGCAAAAGAATTTTATTGAATTAACAGTGCTACTGCTGAAAAAATGTTTCCAGTTAATAGATGGTTTGATGATTGCAGGAATCAGACGACATAACTAAAAGGGTATATGTCATAACTGCCATTCTGTCTGCATAAGCTATACATCTCCACGCCACACAGGGCATTTTGCAAATAACATCCATCTAAACATGAGTTTTTACCAAGTTTTAGATACAATTGAGCAATTATCTTGAATCTGTCACACACTCTACTCCACTGCTGCACCTTGCTTTGAAGTCCAAGCATCTTGCTCTGATTTTTTTATCTTTGTTAAAAGAATCTTGCAATTACATCCTATACTTCCCTGAGAAAGTGTTCTGGGCCACTGTTCCACCTGCAGCACGTCAATCTTGGCATGTAGTATCCAGTAGCTCCTATCCTCCTGCCCCATGCCTAGATCTGAAGATGCATTTCCAGCCTGAGCTGAGCTAGCTTACTGCTTTTTCGATTAGTTTCATGGGTCCATGATTTTGTTTGGACAATCTCAAATACTATTTTTCTGTATTAGGCAAAGCCAAAGGAGGATGTGTCATGTTGTGATCTCAGCACAAAAATGACTCTTGCATTTTTCTGAGTTCATTTTCCATCTTGAGTCCTAACTTTCAAAGAGGTTCTAATGATTCATGTTTCTAAGCAAAGTACGCTCCAATTTATGCAAGTTAGGCAAATAGAAATTTGTCATTTTAAAATGTGACACAAATGCCAAATTTATTGGGGAAATACTGACTAACTTTATTTTCCTAGTGAAAGGATTTAAAAGAAATAGGATACAGAGGCTGAGACAATGCCACTGAAATTCTGAAATTCCAGGCTATCTTCAGCCACTTCCCTCCCCGGCCCCCCCCCAATATTCAAGAGAAGAAACTTGGCTGATTTATGTTCCCAACACTCTTCTTTCCTCTGCGTAATATCAGAGCAGACATGTTTGGAAAACAATCATGCACATACATGTAGGGTTTTTTTTCTCTTTTTGTTATGGACTACTCATACGTGACTTTGACAAATTTTTTAATGTGCTTTTGTGGAAGAAGCACTTAGGATAATCTAACTGCTGAGTAGCAAGGCTTAATAAATTGCTCTAATAGTTTTCAAAATGTGCTAATTAAACTTCATAACACAGTGTGGGGGGTTTTTTTCTGTTTTTTTGTTTATTTGGTTGGGGTTTTTTTAGGAAGAATTCCTTCAGAATATCTTAGTTGATAAAAATGTATTGAACAGTGAAATGTATTGAACAGTGGAAGGATGTTAAAGTTTAAAGCCTTTTACTGTCTAACTTTTCAGGTTTAGGAGACAGACAAAATATACCCAATGCATTTTAAGGAAGGCTGAAGCTACTGATGATTTTGAAATACAAACATTTCCAGTAGGAATAGGTTGTTGGCTAAATTGCAGGTTAGACTGAAAAGAGTGCAAATGCAATTCAGTGTATGAAAATGTCTAAAATGTAATGTCAGTGTATACCTATAGGATATAGTACATCTAATTCGCAGCTGTTTCTTCTCACTTCTTCTTTCATACATCATCTGAGGCCTGGGTCACAGGGAAGTAAAACTGATGGTGACTTGAGAGGTCATTTGTTTCAGCAGCTGGGTGTTTGTTTTCTGGGATGATTTCTACTCTATTTTTACAGCCATTGCAGCTATAGAGGGTGATAACTGAATTTTGTTCATGAGAATACTTTGAAATCGTCAGGGGCATGGTGTTCTGTAAATGGGCCTAAGTTTCACTGAATAATGCTGTTGGTGCCTAGTTTGTTCCTCCTTTCTTAACAGCCTTCTCCTCATTTTGTAAAAATGATTGGTATGTTGGTTTGATCGTCAGGCTACTGTGCAGTATCAGTTACTTCCCTACTACTCTACAGACCTGTTAAATTGCCTTGGGCAAATTGGGGGATAGAGATATATATCCAAAGACCCTATTACCCTGTACTCAAAATCTACTGTTACATCACTGAAATTAAGCTACATGATTATCTAAGGATAGCCATTACGGTTAAGGATAAAAATCCTGTCCATATCTGAAACGTGTTCAGTGAAAGGCAGCAGCTACCGTAGCATACCAAAACCAGAAAATTTCTTCAACAAGCATTGTGTAAAGCATGCTGTGATCTCTTAACATCACTGTAGGCTAGAAATAATTTGCTCCACTTTTATGGTGCTGATAGAATGTGTTGAATATAAAACAACATAAGCCATGCAATGCCTTCTGGTGGTGATGTTAGTAGTTACCTGCCTGTAAAGGTTAAATGAATAGACAAGGGGGAGCAAATATTTCTGTAGTCCTCTCTAGCTGCCTAAAAAGTAAACAGAACGGCTCCAGTGCTGCAGGGCAGGCAAGGAAATATGGTTTGCAGAGGAACTGAACAGCGAAGCGTTGATGAGATTTCTAGCACATCCTAAAACTACTTTCTGCTGCTTCCACGAGGCACTGAAGAGCAGTCTGAACTAACACTGTCCTCCCTCTAAACATGTTGGCATAGGGTCATGATGTGGGATAAGGTGGAACTAGGAGAGTGTTTTAAAAACTGTTCAGCAAAGCTGTAAATTACAGTAGCCCATTGAGCTGTTCCAGTTTGCATCCAAGACCCAGCAAGTCTCCTGTGACCCACTGCCTTGAAGGCTTAAAGGAATTAATTGGAAGGAATCTGAAGAATTAATGGAATTAATAATATTGAGATTGAGTTGTGCCTTATATGCTATACCTCTCCAGACTTGCATGTGTATATTACTATAAACAGTTTTTCTGATGGGCTTGTCAAAACATCAAAATGAAATAAAAATGCTGGTATGCTAATTATCAGCTTGAAATGCTCCATGAGCCTTGAACAGGCCTTTGTTAGGAGTATTTCATTAGTGTAGTTCATATTTCTATTTAGTTGCTAGGGAAAAAAAAATCTAGACAGGTGTAGAAAAACTAAATAAAATAAACCTCAAATACAGAAAGAATTATAAATATTTAATTTGTTGGATAGATATCAGATTGTTCTGAGGTGTCCTAGAGTGCTCATCCCTCCCAACTTGGTTCTTTGTATCAGGGTTTAGGAGTGGTAGTAAAGATTTGTGGTACCCTTGTTCAGTTTGCTGAGTGTCTTAGCATCTGTCTCTACAATAGGTGTAACAATACATTCATTCCATCAGAAGGCAGTGAAATGTAATGTCACAGAATTTTAAGTGCTTATACAAGGCAGGTTAGGTGCATGGCAGAAGGTCTGAACTTGGTGAGCGAGAGGAAGGAGCCTTCAGTCTGCTTTTTGATCTGCTGACGAAAGCTAAAGAGTACCAATAAAGTAGGTTTTCATTGAGAAAAAGGTAAGCATAAATTTTGACTTCCTTGTAATCCTATTAAAGAGTAGGAGATGTACTCAGCTCTCGCCTCAGCCTGGAGCATACTGGAGCAGAACTGAAGTTATGTACTGCTTTGCTGAGGTTCCAGTTCTTCCCCAACTTCGAACAAATTAAACCAACTAAAAGCCCTGTTGCTAAGAGAGAACTGTGCATTCCTAATTTTACTTTATTTATTCTTTTAGAAGACAATTTGGCATTCATCAGAAAACTTCTTTTTAAACCAGTTGTGTTTGCCACTTAGAGATTGCAGCAGGTTTGGGCTGCAAAAGGTACCTGTGGATCACAGTGATTTCCTGCGAGGTACTCTATGTTGGCTCAGCCAGCATCAGACCAGCCTCTTACTGTGGGACATCACTAGCTACACACAGGCGTAAGCTCAATTCAAGAAGCCATCATTATGCAGAGGCTGGAGGGGAGGGTGGAGGAGAGGGAAGGTCTGCTGGAAACTAACCCAGTGCTCTGAGCAACTGGCAGGGTACGAAGGTGTGTGGCAATCCCTCTGGGGCGGTGTCTTACACACGTCGCTGCAAAACAGGTCTGTGCAGGCTGCGGGATGCAGCAGGCCTTCCAGGCACACAAACCTTTCTCGCCGAGCAGCACAGCACAAGGGAGCTGCAGCGTGGATTTTGAAGGTTACGTTTGTGTTGGCTGAGTTCCTTGTTCACAGAGGAGGAAAGGCTAAAGACCTCAGGCTGTCGCTGGGTGGTAGCTAGTTCAACTTGAAGACGTGTAGCTGCCTGGGAACAGCATGCTTTTGTTTTGTTTTGTTTCTTTCTTTTTTTTTTTTCTTCTAGTGGAAGTTTTATTAATTCATTGTGATTATTTTTAAGCAGTTGGCAGAGATGTGAATAGACGCTTTACTTTTCCAGAAGGCTTATGGAATAGAATTGCATAACTTTGTACTTTTCCTATGCAAAGTAGAATAAATTGGATGTAAACAGTCAGTCTCTGAAAGATTCCATGGTTTCTTCTGACTCCTTTTTATACCCAATAAATCCAGCGACTATAAAATGACCTCTGCTGCTATAAATTGCCTCACTGAGGGAGGAAAGAGGAGAAGTCTGTGTAGAGATACTGTGGCAAAGCACGAACTGGGAGTCTCGTCTAGGAGCTCTAATAAGGTTGCAGCTAGCAGCAATGTGTCCCGAGCAACAGGTCTCTAATCTTTTAAAAGATGCTTGTGAGCCTTCCAGAGAATTATTACATTCTTGTTTCTATGCCGCTAGACTGTTTAATTGCCCCCCTTTTTTTTTCTGGATGTGATGAAAATAGGTACAACTGGAATTCTGCTGAGGCCAATACACGTTGCTAGATTGCTTATAGGATTAGGAAGTGTTTCTCAATAGGTTTCCAGTGGTTTGTGTGTAAACATGTTATTCAGGGAATTATACCAAATTCTGGTGACACCGGTTGAGATGTGAATTCTAACAGCTCCTGGCGCAGGGGCTTCTTCCTTCAGTCAGAGTAGCTGCTATGCCTTTGTGTGTCATCTACTTCCCTCGAACATGAGCATCACCGTTGCAGCCTATGCCTCTGTCACGTAGAAGCAAGATGGCTGTAACAGGTTCTTTTTCTTTCAACTAATTTGGTTTAGAAGCAGTTGTTAAATGTGGACACTTGTCTATTGCTTACACCTGCAGTGAAGGAGCTTTGTGTTTTCTTTGTTAGCTGCAGCCATCTTAGTCCAACATGTAAAACGACTTCTTGAGTGTCTATCTTAGGCCTTGATTAAACACCGGAAGTTGTGTTTGAACAAAGGAATTTAATTTCTCATAAGGCTTTTTACTTGCGGTGGCTGGGCTCTGTAGGGTTCTGGACATGATTTTCATTCTTCCCTGCAGAAACCCGAGCTGCTGCGGAGGTTGGGAGCACGGGACAGACACCTCCAGGGACGAGTGCTGGGTGGGTGTGGTGACTTGCTTGCATTTGAGATGACAAACTGGGGGGGTTTCTCATCTTCACGTGGGTTGTATGAGCCAAAATAGTTTACATTTTCTAAGAATGAAGATGTGTGTATATATTTAGTATCCTATCATGGTAACAGTTGTGATATAAATACGTTTGGTTTGGTCCTGGCGCCCAGAACTGCCTCGATTGTGCAGAGGCCTTTCACCGGAGAAGGCCTCACGCCTGTGAGGTGAGCCCCTGCAGAGCATTGCTGCAGTAGCCAGCTTTGAGTGCCTGGTAGCTGTGGGCACTTGAAACTCTCGCTTAAAACTCTTGCTTTGTTCAGGAACTCTCAGTATTGCAGTTCAGACTTACCCTTTTTCTGTCTGTAACTCCCTGACTTCACTGAAAATGCTCAGTTTCTAAGGAAGTTTTCTTCCCCATGAACATTAGGTGCAAGGCCTGCTGAGGTCTCTGACAGATTTTGACAGGTTTTGTGGCAAGTGGCAACTAATGCTGAAGAAAATCTCCATGAAGAAACAGGAGGTAAAGAAAAAATTAATTCAGTGCGTAGCTTAGGTGAAGATCACAAATACCCTGTTTCTGTGACAGATGGTAGTAATTTTGGGTTCTTTCTTGAGCAAACTGATGCCAGTCGCAAGGAGTCGTAACAGGTTTCCAAGGAGAAGGCTGCGGTTCTCACAGCTGTTTGAAGCATGCTGCTTCACCCTAGTTTTCTCACTGTTCCCTTTTTCTGTTTTCAGGATTGTTGCCTGCCCCATCTGGCTTTGTGGTATTGCTTGGTGCACTTTCCTTTTTCTACTGCCTTGACAATAGTCACCATTGTTTTGGCCCATTACTGACCACTTGAATGCCTCTTTAAAAGCTTTGTGCTTCAGGGAAAGGGAAAGGTGCCCTCTCAGGGACCGGTATGAAGAAAGGCTGAGGATCAGTAAAACTTCTTTTCCTCCTCTTCCTCCAGCATGCTGAGTCAGCATCCCAGCCCCCCTGATTGTCACTTGTACTTGGTGCTCTCTAGTGACACTGCTTGAGTACAGTGAAAACCACAAAACACATGGGCTAATAAAGGCGGAGTAATTTAGGGTTATTGCAAGTGTCCTTGTGCTTGCTTTCCCAGCTCAGTAGGAAGCCTTTAATAAGAGTTGGCCTAAATAGTGATGCATGCGAAATGGGGGATTCTGCTCCATTCTTTTAATAAACAGCCATTTCATGAGTGAGTAGGGGGGTTTTGCCTCTTGGTACATTCCAGAAGACCTTATACCTTTGCTGGTTACTGATTGATAGTTTTGTGCTGAGTTACCTTTAATTTTGCAATAAACTAACAAGGAGGCTGAGACCACAAGTTTACAGAAAATTACTTATTTACTCAACTGAATTTACAAGGATGACAAAGTCAGATATAGTAGTTTCAGTGTGGTCCTAGGAAGGGCAGGAGGAGTACTTGAAAAACTGTACTGTATAAATAACCAAACAAAAAATAGTTTGCTTATTCTTCTGTGTAAAGCAGTCATATTTCAGTTCTTAGGCTAACCCTCTCCCAGGACCTGCAGGGGCTTTCTGCTGTGCTGTTGGGAACTGTGCTATTCCCAACAAACGGGAGCGTTGGGAGTTTAGGCACCTTAAATAAGTATTTTTACTTTTCTAATGTGCGTCCAGAAAACTGGCATCTGCTGAAGTCACATCAGTGGAAAGAAGATTCTATTTTCAGAACATGTAAAGATTTTGAGAGAATATAAACAGCAGTGTTGACTTCTGGATTCATTTTAGAAGCAGCAAAGACCTGTCTAGAACATGAATGCTATTTTCCTGGAGAACTTCCTTCTTGTTTCCTTCCCCCCCCACACCTTGAAAATGTGGGGACTGTTTCCTTGTGTTTATCTCCAGGTTTTCTAACTGTAAAGAAGATTCTGTTGTGACACTTAATGGTTACAAGTGGTTGTTATTTTACGATCTTAGGTTGCTATGCTGAAGTAAAAATCTTTTTAAGATTGGGAAATTGTGTGGTCAGTCAACTGTGTGGTATTTTAAGTAGTAGGCTTTTTCACAGAAAGTATTTTCAAATTTGAATCTGAGTGAATTTCTACAGTATTTGTAATTCTGTAAGAAGTGGAAGGCTGAGGACTGTAATTTTTCTCTTGTTAAATAGCTATCTTAACCAGTTGCAAGTGAATAGGCTGAAAGGTTGAAGGCAATGGTTCACTGAACTCCATAGGAGACTGTGTGAGGCAAGTTTCCAGTGTTACTGAGCTGTCTAGCTGACCTTTCTTTTTTTTTCCCCCTCCTCTTCTAGCAGTGGAGGCTGTTTTCCACTCTTGCACAGTCACTGGCTGAAGAAGCCCTATGCTCTTTGTTTATCAGAAAGTAGACACAGAAAGCAATAGCACAACCTCCCTACCTGCTGCACGTATCAGGACACAGTTGTGTGTGGGGAGTGTAAAGTTTTTTGTGACTTTTAGTGCCTTGGCAGTAATGAAAGAACCTCTGGTAATGAAAATATTTTGTTCCTTTAGTTGGTGCTGGAAATGAAAGTTCCTCTTAAAATACTGGGTATTTTATAAAATACAATGTATTTTAAAATACATGTATTTCAATATGATATCATTAAAATACCACGGAGCAATATTCTTACTGTTGAGTGTTCTGCTGGAAGGTAATAAATTCATGACTGGCATTGAACCTCTTGAGTGGAAGCTATGCTTGGCTGGTAATGATGTCCAGTTATCTATCAGAAGGAACCACAACAGAGGCAACTTTTCCTACCTACTTAGACTGAGGACTTGGCAGGTCTCCTGTACTAAACAGGGTAAAACTGATCTGCATGTTAGTGGCAGATCTCCAATGAAAAGTTGAGGAAGTGCTATTGCTGATTCAGTGCAAGGCACTCTTTCTAGTAAGCCTGCTTGGACTTGTGACCCCAGCCTGTTCCCAGGCACTGTTCAGCAGCGAGAGGTGGTTTCTTTCAACTGTGGCACCTAGAAGACCAACGGGAGGTACTCAAACCTTCTTGTTAGTGATCTGTAGGATACGGCATCACTAAAATCAGAACTGGTATTATATTCTGTGCTCACACATATGAAGCAATGTGGGAGACTCAGCTGATTCTGTCCATGCCCAAATGTGATGACTCATCAGAAAGTCACACAGATGTTTTACTCCAGATCTCCTTTGTCTGCCTGTATGTTCTCTCCAGATCCCACTCAGGCTTAACTGTTACCTCAGAACACCTATTTTCATCTCTCTGAATATGTTGAACCATTTCAAAGGATAGCAGAATGGAGTGTAAGCATGTCTTTCAGGGGAAATGTTACTACATTCTTTAGATGTGACACTGGAATCATGTGATAGCAACATTCAGGGCTTCAAGTTGAATGTCTGTAGGACTGGAGACTCCTGAAAACCTAGGGCCTTGTTTGGAAGGCACCATTCACTGCCAAAGCATTCGTGACCAAAGTTTTACTTTGGGAAAAATAAGCAAAAACTTAGCACTTCCTAGTAAGGGCATGTCATTGAAATTTTGAAGATAGATGTGTGTAATCAGAGAACTTCTTTAAATCCAAGTGTCTTAACATTTTTCTTTGTAAGTGGAGCCAGGTAAGAGCCACCTTTTTTCCTCTTGTTAGTGACCTGTAGCGAGTTTGAGCCAGTGAGAGTTGAAGTACTTTGCACACTTGCAGAGTGAAGTTCAAACTGTATTATGGTAGCTGCAGAAAGATGGATATTGGTTTTTGATATCGGTGCCTATACCCAATGGAAGATTCCAGCAGTAAGTGAGCCTGCAGAAGTGTGACAGGAATTCTGAAGCCAAATTTAGTGCTTAGCTATTAGCCTCTTGGCTTAACCTTACGGGAGAACTGAATCTCTGTGTTGGCTCTGCAGGCTTGCAGAAATGAAGAATAATTTTCAGTTAATTCCAAAGTAAGTATTCTGTACATGCATATGGCTTCATTTCAGAGGAAGTGTGCTTAAGCAGGATAGTATTTAAACATGTGTTTAAGCAAATGTTTAACTATCAGTGAAGTCATGGAACTAAGAATACGCTGAATTCCCATCCTCAGAGCAAGCCAGAGGGTAGGACTTTTTTTAAACAGTATAACAGGGTGTCAAAGGCATTATCAGTATTGAATAGTAATTGAAGGACACATCAGAAATTGAAATCTAAGTTCAGAGGCATAGCTTGAGTTAAACATAAATGGTGAAGATTTTCAGTCCTACAGCGAACAGGGCTGTGGCGTTCCTGATTGCAAAGGAAGCCAAAAAGCCTGAAAGAGTTTTTTAAAATGTACTTGCATTATTCTTGTTATTTTTCTTTTGATTTTTGAAGACTTTAAAGTTAGTTTCCTTTGAAAAGGAGAGCAATATGAAATATGATGTGCTTAGATCTCTTTTTTCTTTTAAAAAAAGATCCTTAAGTACAGTAGCTTTTCTTTAAAATGTGGTGGGTGCATAAATAATAAAATACATGATGGCATGGTACAAAGATTATCTTGGCACAGGTCTGGGATGACTGAATTGCTTACAGGGCTTTTGACGTTTGTGAATAATGTGATCATTGCAAAGGAGTGCCAATGAAAACTTCATAGCCCACTAGAACACGTGTGTGTATAAGTTTGTTAGCATTTTCTATTTCAGCACATCTTATAGTATCAGATTGAGGAAAAGCTTCAGTGTTGTGCCACTTAGTGTTGGTGTATCTTAAGCCAAGTTGCCAGAGTAGCCTCTCTGGATAAGCAAGGCTGTGGGTTTTGTGACACAGTAAAAAAGGAGTGAAAACAGTGTTAAGAAGGAAAATTCTCACATCCCATTTCTTAACCTTCCTGATTCTTGACTGCCTACTCCTTTCATTTGCTAAGAACTAGTTGTGATGTTCATCCTATCACAAGGATGAACCCGCTTACTAAAATGGAAGATGCATACCTTGGCAAGGGGAAAGGAAAAAGATACTTCTTTTCCCTTCTTTGTTAGTAAATTGAATCATTTTACCTTGTAATTTGATCAACATGACAGCCATCAGTGCCTGCACGGGGCTGTGTGTGCCAGGCCCTTTTCTGTCTGTTTTTGGGTGCTTATAGATAAACACAGCAGCTCTGGGGGAAACAGCAGTGTGTGTGATGTATTTCTTGTGTGTTGTCAGTTTCACAAGTTGTACTTTAAGAATGTTAGCCTAGGTGTAAGACCAAACAAGACTGTTATCTACCATCTTATCCACCATGTCTGTATTCACTGCAGTAGATCGTAAATGCCCAGTCCCAAAAGACTCACCCTATGGTTAAGCTGGGCAGGGTGATTAAGATGAGCAGAGGATTCTCCAAAGCTTGCAGTCCTTAATGGAAGAGCACGAGGGACACCACTATGGAGCTCTGAAGGTCTCAAGCTCTTGTTGAATAGATGAAGATTTGGCTTATAGACTTTTCAGTTTAGTCATGTTGAGAGAGTCTGTAAAACTCTGGGGCACCACTGTGCCTGTTTACAAGCACAGAGTCAGGTGGGATGGTGTGAGCAGGGAGGAAAAGTTGTGGTCTTACTAAAGGTTGCAGACTGCATCACATTGTTGGTAGCTCACATTATGTTGCCTGAAGAAGGCTCACAGTCCCACAGCACCACGACTGCGGTTACAACTCTGATCTGATGCAGCTCGTGTGGGATCTTGAAAAAGAAAATAGAGAGTGTGTCATATTGTACTACTGAAAGTGTTAGAAAGCAGGAGGAATTCATGATCAGAGGGAGGGAAGAGCAGAGAAACTCCTCTTCATTTTAGCAATGGCAAACTGTTAATTTATTCCGGTAGCATCATGAAACCGCATCCACAGAGTACCGTGTAGGATTCCTTTCTTCCTGCCTCCTGTGTCAAAGAGAGCTGAAGACAGGCCATTAATTTCAAAGACAGTTTGTTTGGAGTGGAGTCTGTTCTGAGTATAAGCAGAAGGATAATTTTGGTTCTTCTAAGGAAAAAAAAGAAGTAATTTACAATGTTTTTGTCAATCTGCAAAGTGGTGATGAATTGTGATTGCAGCTGCTTAGAGACCCAAAGCATTAGATGAGAGCTGTGTTGTACCTACGCTGTTCTCTCTGTGTTGTTCACAGGGTTTGCCTTAATGCTTTCTGTTACTAGAAATAAGTACATGTTCAAAGGTTCAATAAACTGTTCATCTCTTGCAAGTAAAACCACTGCTCATGCTGTCAGAGGAGACCACTGTGTGGGTGCCACGGTTTATCAGAATATTGGGATTCTGAAAAACACTGGAAAATCCTGTGTAGAGATAGCCCTGTGGAATTTAGAACTCTTGTGCTTCAGCTCAGTGGGGATGTATCCGTGCAGCACTCTTATCATGGCACTGTGTTTCAGCCAAAGGAAGAAAGTGTGTTAAGTTGTGTAGAAATTACTAGGAAGGTAGATTTCCTATTTGCTTATGAAGAAAATTATGCTTTTCATAAGGAGTATCAAATCATTCATTGAAGAATGAAGACAGAACAGTAGTTTCATTTTAGGCAACTGTACGTATTAACATACTGTTGTTTAGTATTTCATTTTTATATCCCTTTTCCTGCACTCCTTGCAATTATCTCTTTCAGTTTCTGCACGTAGTTAAGGATTTTGAGTGCTGAATTTGCTGAAGGTCAGAGTAGAGAGTTGCCTGGATGCTGTGCCTGGAGGATTCCAGTTCTCGCCTGGGCTGCTCTCTACCCTCTACTAGCTATAAAACTCATTTCCCTTCCCCCTCTCCCTGTCTGTTTGCAGGTTATCTTGACGAATCAGATTACCACATCATTGAGCAATGGCCTTGCGATCCAGGCAGACCTGGTGTCTCCAGCTGATGATTTGTCCCTGTCTGAAGGTAAGAGATCCGTTCTATCAGAACTGAAATTCTACACTGACACAAATCCACATTGTAACTTGCAGTGTTCTGGTGATGTCTGGGAAGAAAAATATGTTTCAGTTTCTCTGAAAATACATTTATAAATAAAAAGAAAGTAAGTGTATTAACTCAAAGATCTTACATTTTCTAAGGGCTGCGAATGAATTTTCGAGCTATGTCAGTTTTATGTTTCTCAGCATTGCACTTTCATTCACATGCATTTAAGAGCATTATTTTTTGTCTTCTGAAGCTGCTGCTAGAGTTATAACACAGGCTAGGCTACAAACCTTATGTTATCTAGTGATTATCAGTGATTCCAGGGAGAAACAGGAGGTCACAAATGAAGGAGAGCAAATAGTCCTGACCCTTGCATTATGCTTGTCTGTTTTTAAATAAAATGCCTCAAACTGCAGCTCTCAATGTTGTGTGAATATGTATGTTCATAACTACATATGTATTTCAGCTGGGTCAGACTGACCCCCTACACACGTAGCACAGATCCAGCCCTAGGCTGCCATCAGCTACTGGCAAAGGCTCTGCCAGTGGCAAAGAGGAGCTGAGCAGGGTCGGGCTCAGTTAATACTTGGATGGGAGACGATCTGGGAATCCCGGGTGCTGTAGGCTTTTTGATTGCTTCCCAGCCCATCAACAGAAAATCAGAGTATTATCATCACCATTACTCGTGTCTGCCGTTTGGACGAGGTGGCCGAGTGGTTAAGGCAGTGGATTGCTAATCCATTGTGCTATGCGTGCGTGGGTTTACACCCTTAGTTCAGGCTCATCTGTGTACATGTGAGTATGTTATGTAATATGAGGGTTTGTGTGATGCCATATACTACTTTACCTCTTAATGTTTTCTTTTTCTGCACAGAGTTAGAGGGAAGCACACATTTTGGGGTAATAGTAAGGACTTAATGTGCTTAAAAAAAAGATAATTCTGAAGCTAGGTTTGCAAAGTTGTATAATAATTTGAGCTTTCCCAACTTGCAAAGAACGGTCAGAGTACCCTCAGTCAGGGACAGATGCAGAGAAATTTGCTGTTTAGAGTTCAGTTCATGTATAGACCCGAATGTTTGATGTAAAGCAATGCTCATCTTTCCTGCAAAGGCATGATAATCATATGATGACTTCCTGCTTCCTATAATATGAGTATTTCCCCTCTTTCTCTCCTTGTTGCACTTCCAGGTGCTTCTGGTCAGCTGATCTTTGCTCTGACTGATCACAAGCAGGCCTCTCAAGCTTGTCGGACTTAGCACAGGAAGAGCTTAGTGGCAAAATCATCAACTAAGCAGTGGTTAAAAAACCTGACATTACTTCTGCAACTCACTTCAATGAACATAAGAAAGGGGTTGATGATAGATTAAACAGAATGTCAAAGAGCAGCACATAACTTCAGTGTAATGCCTTAACACTGATTGATGTGTTTACTTCGTAATTTTGTCAAGAGGAGCTTGAGCAAAGCAGGCCCATTAAATCATTTTGGAATTGTGCTTGTGGCTTTTTTGGCTCCATCTATTGCCAAAGTATCTCTGAAGTTCATTGCTTGAATATCACTCCCTACCTCTGTCAGAAGGAATTGAAATTTGGTAACTAGATTTGGAAGAGGATGGCATAATTTTTCATCTTTATGATTTCCTTCTTGGCATGAAGTTATGGCACATTGTCTCATTAAATTCTCTTGATCACAGTACTTGTGCTTTTCTTTGGCCTTTAGAATTGCTCTGTATGAGCTCCCTCTGAAAAGAAAAGCATAACTGACTCTGAAGTGGAAGTAGTAACAAAATACGCTCTCAGTAACACTTTTTTTTCCTTGTGGTTAAAATATTTGAAAAGTCTTTGGAAAAAGTATGGAATAGTTCTAATCTTTCTGAATTTTCCTTCAAGTAGGAAAGATTCTCAGTGCTGTGTATGAGCCATAGTTCAATAGAATTCTGAAATCAGGACTATGAAAGAGATGGCATGATGATTTTTGTAGCAGTTACAGCTTACTAGTGAAGCTAGTGTTGTGTCTAAACTCGCTATCACCATTATTTATCACCTTTTTACCCAAGAATAAGTTAAAATGTGTTGGTGCTTTTTGTGTGTGTTTGGATTTTTTGTTTCTCTCATTCCTTGTTTATAATTAAGGGTCTGAAGTGGTAAAATGTGCCAGCATGACACTTGTTGAAATTGGAAACCTTTGTGTAGCCTCAGAACAAGAACAGTACAGGCAGCAGCAATGCAGGCTCCTTCGGTAATTCAAGTTTTGTCAAGGAATGGAGGGGTTAGAAACTTCTTTCCTTCTCTCCCTTTCGTGTTCCGTTGACTAACATCAGCACAGCATTTACATGTGGTGTTGTATAATGGGAGAGGATAGTGTATCTCCCCACTATTTGGTTTTCTCCTGTCTTTCTTATCCATAATATGGCTGCTTTGGTTCTCCAGTTTGCTTCAGTTTTAAGCCATGCTGTCTACCTGTGGGGAAAAAGTGGAATTTCAGGCCCATTCAACATTTGATTTCCATGTTTATTTTGCTATCAAAAGATAGAGGTGTGGCCAGGGTTTTTCTTTTTTAACATTGAGGTGTTGACCTGTCCTGAGAAAGTTCCTCCTGATTTATTTCATGTTGATTATTGAACAGCCTGAAAGCAGCAGTACTTCAATCTTCTGACCATCTTGGGTACTTTAAGAATCCTGAATAAGTTAGTTTTCTAGGATTAGTGTGATATTCATAATACTGCTATTGTACAACCATTGAACTTGCAGGAAAGAGTAGTTAGGTGGGTAGCCGAAGCGCACAAAGTTGCAGAGGCATGAATAGAGGCCAGATTCATGACTGGGTGGTTCTTACCTCATTCTTCCTTTTCACTCATCACCAGCTAAAGCTGAATTTGAACCAGTGACCTAGATGTGAAAGGACCCATGACACATTATTAGTCCTGTAAGCAACTCAGACCCCTTGGTTTGTGTATGTCTAATATGTTGTTTTAATCCTATCTGAAGTCAGAGTCCCATCACTGTAAATGGTTTGCTAAAAGGGTAATCTTTCTTAGACTGAGGCAGAAATGAAAATTTCAAACTGAATGTGCTATTAGAAAGAAGTGGAATATTACAGTTGCTTTTGATTTTGCTTCTGATTGTGCTTCAGAAGGGAATTGCTTGGGTTATGTGTTAGATTAGGCAAGAAACCAAGGAAGCTGTTCATGTGATGTGTGACAGAAAGTTAATTTGATGAACAAGCTGAAAGGACATTGTCAAGCTGTTTCAGGCTCAAAGCTTGTCTTGTGTAGAATTTTAATCTAGTGCATGAAAAGTTCTGTCCTAAAATTATTTTAGATTTTTATGAGAACATTAAAAGCTTTATAAAAGCACCACTGGCTGTAAAACCCTACCACTTATATAGCAGTGGAAGAATTCTTGAATTGTTTGTTGGCATTCCTTATAGGAAATGTGTGTGTCCAGCTAAACTCCCAGATCTGTGTGTGAACACTCCTGCTTCAAGGCAGGGGGGAGGGAGCGGAAGAGAGGAAAAACATTAGTTTGCTACTAATTAAAGTAATGAATAAAATACAAAAGTTTCTCTACCTGTGGGTGGAGTCCTTGCATTTGTTTGGTCTTTATATACTTGCCAGATTATCATCTGAAGGATTATACTAGACTAATAATATTTTTCTGCAGCTCTAAAATTCTCAGGCACAGTAGGCTGTCAGCTCTTTCCTGGGAACCAAACTGATTTTTCACTTGTAGCTACACTTTGTATATAGCCGTCTCACAAACCCTGTCATCAGAGGGGATAGACTGGCGGATGATGTGAATACTGCTGTTTCACTTTATTCTTGCTTTGTGGAATAGCCTCTGTTGAGCTTTTCCAGTCAAAGACAAATTCGAGATGCCTTAAAGTTACTTTAGGTTGTAGAAATAGTCAGATAAGCCCAGGACTATCACTAGGCTTGAAAATGTGCCTGAAGAATTAGTGCTTTTTTATTTAAATGTGTATAAAGTAGCTATTACCCCAATTAATGCAGCTTAAATCTATTTTTTATTTATTAAAGAAATTTATTAATTTAATAAAGTGAACAGTAGAAATGGAGAGCAAATGGAGTTGAAATGGCACATCAAAATATTTGGTATGAATGTCAGTGGATGTTTTTAAACAAGTTGTCTCTGGCTGTGACTGTACTATTTTTGTTATTTTTGCAAAGGTCACATGACTCGATTTTATCTGATATAAAGAGTTGTTAGAAATTAATTCTAAGCCTGTGCGTTTGAACGGTGCTGGACAGTGAAATCTGTGCATTTCACTTGTGTGCCGCAAAGAGATGAAACAGTGTGACCTGCTTGTGGTCCCTTCTAGCCCATGAGTGCATGCCCTATTCATAGATGTGCCAGCTGCAAGCTCTAACTTCCTGTTGCAGGCATCAAAGCCGAATTCCATCTTTTCTTGGAAAAACTCAGGCGCATGATGGTATGAACAAAAAGAGCATCTCCCTCCCAGAATGCACAATGCGACAAGGGAAAAAAAGGACTGCTGTCTCAGGCTTCTTCAGCCTCAGCTAGTGCTTTCACATACTTGTTTGGAAAAGTCAGAATTATTCTGTGTTTAAAATTGTCTGTAAACTTGCACTGGCTGTGGGGAGGGCAGCGTTCAATCTTCTGCCATTCATGTTCATCAAGCTGTTTGTCAGAGTCTTGTATATTTCTAGTGCATGGTGTGAGCAATGAGTTTAGTCTGACCTTTTCATCTTTGTTGCTGTGATCTTGAATTCTTTTAAGCTGTTGAGCAGAAGTAGGCTTTAGTGTTGTAGAGACTGGAAAAACTAAGCTACTGTAATATCTCCCACCCACAGGATTTTCCTACTCTAGTTTAAGGGCAGAAGATTCAAAGCTGGAATCGTTGGCTTCTCTTCTTTGCTTTGCCCTTATCTCCTGTCAGACTGTGGTAAATAATTTTATTTCTCAAGCATTTTTTTTTTTCTTTCTTAATATTTCAAGATATTCCTATGGGGAAAACAATGAATTGACCTGCTGTTCACTCCAGAGTAAGACCAGTTCTGTATTTATCACTTCTCTCCCTTTAAATCCCTTTTTCCAGTCCTGGTGCTGAATGGAGGGAAAACACTAAAGGAATTACCAAGAGAACTGAGGGGCCTCCAGAGATCAGAGGCTGTCGGTTGGTTTTGGTTTGTTTATTTATTGATTTTCCTATACACTTATGCTTAAGGTTGCACCTGCAGGTGACTTAATAAGAATAAATAAGAATATTCTGTGAGAACTCACACATACCTGTTTTGCAGGAACTGTGAACTTATGAATGAAGCAGCTGTTAAACAAGATTCTAAAAAACTTCCTCCTTGTAGTTTTAAAGCTAATGGAGAATAATGAATGTCTAGTGAAGTGCTCCAGCATGATATGAATTCAAGTAGATTAGAAAGTATCATAACACTTTGGCATGTTTTAGGCCTTTAGTATGTTAGCTGAATGCTCCATAAACCTGTTGCAGGCTGTTTTGCACAATTTTGCTTGAAAGAGAAGATTGTCTTGGGTCATTGAAACAGTGGTGTTAGTTAATTATAATAGGGTTTTTAATAGGACAATTCATAAATTCATATCCTATCTTTGTAATGTGAATCCACTCTGACTTTGAGGCCCCAATATTTGGGAATAGTTACTAACTAACTCCCTCCCCCCTTTTTTTTTTTTGTTACCCTTATGGAATAATCTGTATGGAGATTACTAGGCCTGTCTGTGAAACTCAAGAACCATGTGGCATGGTGTGAGAAAGATTGTTGGACTGTGACCCCTTATGTAGACCCTGTGAAGGTTAGTGGATTTTAGATGTGCCAAAAGTCAGTGAGTACAAACAACACTGGAGGTATTGCTGGAGCATTTGAAAGGTGAATTCCAACAAGTCTATGACTATGCATGCTAAAGAATGAATTTCCAGAGTCTGGTGTGCAGGTATGAATGCTGGAGACTGAAAAACATCCCTGTAAAGATAATGGAGTTCCCTTCGTGTTTCAATGACTTATCAAGGTAATCAAGTGCTAAAATACATACTTTGCCATCTACAGTTATGATGATATGGGGAAGTGTTAGTGAGATTTGCCTCTGTTATTACTTTGATGTGAATTGCTACCTCTCACCTGGCGATTTGGTTGCCACTTAGGCCAACTTTTTTTAGTCTGTTCTGTCTTTGAGTTACTTCCGCAGCTTCAGACCCTTTATGAAAAAAATAGGTCCACATACACACAAAGGTGAGAAAGGAGTTCATCTTCCTTAACCTGCTGAAAGTCAGGATAGTATGTAGCACATCTCCTTCAGGATAGAATCATAGAATAGTTTGGATTGGCAGGAACCTTCTAAGGCATCTAGTCCAAGCCCCCTGCAATGAGCAGGGACATCTTCAACTAGATCAGGTTGCCCAGAAACACATGCAGCCTGGCCTTGAATGTCTCTAGGGATGCTGCATCCACCACCTCTCTGGGCAACCTGTGCCAGGATTTTACCACACTCATAAAAAATGTTTTCCTCATGCCCAGCCTGAATCTCCCCTCTTTTAGTTTAAAACCATCACTCCTCATCCTATCGCAACAGGCCCTGCTAAAAAGTCTGTCCCCATCTTTCTTACAGGCCCCTTTTAAGAACTGGAAGGCTGCAATAATGTCTTTCCAGAGTCTTCACTTCTCCAGCTGAACAGCCCCAACTTTCTCAGCCTTTCCTTGTAGGAGATGTGCTTCAGCCCTCTGACTATTTTTGTGGCCCTCCTCTGGACCGTCTCCAACAGATCTGTATCTTTCCTGTACTGAGGACTCCTGGATGCAGTACTCCAGGTGGGGTTTCACCAGAGGGAGATAAAACCATGATAAAACTCATCAATACATGTTGGAGGGGAAAATGAGATTCTTAGAATATGGTTTTTTTTCCTTGTGCCTATACTGTGTTCATGTTTCTGATAACTTTGTGCTCGTACCAGTAGTGAAGGCTGCACCCCAGTGCTTCAGTGGAAGTTAAAAAAGCCCTTCTGGCTGTTGAGAAAGCCTGAAGGAAGTGCACCATCATTACAAGGCCTGGAGCAAATGATGTTAATCATCAGGGGAAATGATACTGTGATTGTTTCTGCATGATGCAGGGTTGCGGTGGTGTATGGAGCAGTTAGATTTCATGATAACAGTGGTCATGTCAGCCTGTACTAATTTTGATGCTGTATTTCAACAAGTGGGAAGTAGTGACATAATAACCTCCAGCCAAATTTTAACGGCTTTTTAAAAAAATGATAAACCTCTCAGTGAAAGTGTTACAGAGACTGTACATGTCTGTGGAAGTTTCAGGCTGAATGACATATGCATAATAACTTGATCTAAATTACGAAAGGGATGAAAACTGTCAGCAGGAGCATTCAAAGGCCTCTATGTATCAGCTTAAGAGAATCTCCATTCCTCGTTTCCTAACTGCCACGATGATAGAATACAAAGCTTTACTGCTTTGTTGTGGTTTCTTTCTGAAGATGTGATATGACTTACAATCATTAATCAACAATTTGTAATCCAAAAACCCTTCAGGTACATTTGCCGGGAATCGTTCATCTTTATAATCAGGGGCATGATAACAGAAGCGCTTACAGTCATAGCTGAGTGGTGAGGAGTTACCACCTCTAGCTGGGAAGTAACTTACCTCAGCTGAGAAAAAGTGCAACAGAGTATATATTGCACTTTCCAATGCAAAATAAAATGGGTTTGCATGAATCCTGCTACCCACACTGATTTATTCCTGTTTCCCTTAACTGCGTAAGCTGAGAATATACATGGGGCAGTCATCAATTTTCAGTCGATGGCATATGGCTGTAAAGCATTTTAACAGTATTGCAACTGGTCATCTCCTTATGCCCCAAAAATGTTTAAAAATAAGATTAACTCATATTTCAGAGTGGGTAAAGAGTATGTTCTCTTACATATTGGAATTTAGACTTTTGTTTATACCATAAAAGTAGTATTAAGAGACCTTGTTAAATAATAAATTAAAGAATCATAGTAATTCCTTCTCCTTTGCCCTTCCTTCCCATCCTGTACAGAATAGAAAGGCTCAACCTTCATTTTTACTGTGCTCCTGCCAGTCAGTGGTTTAAATCAGAAACATGAGACATAGTTTGGCTCTGAATTCCTTCTGCAGCCCTACATTGTACCCCAGTGTTGGTGGAACTGCTCCAAACTAACTTATCTTTCAAATTACAAATGTAAAAAATTAATTCAGGAGTAGGAAAGAGCTGAACACCATTTGTCCCCATGCACAATGACCAATTAAATTCTGTCTTAACTTACTGTGGGTTATTCTTAAATCTGTACAAACAGAGACTGAGTAAAAATACTAATTGAATCTCTGTCATTCAGTAGCATTCACTCCCATTTCTTCTGGAGTTTTATAGTACCAGCTGTGGATCTCTCTTGATACTGGGAGGGATCAGAAGGATTTCTATACATGGGAAAATGTCAGTGGGGAATTACGTTTGGCTTTCAGCATTACATGAAGCATATGGGTCACCTGCAGAACTTGAACCAGTTAGGAATGACCCTAGATGCAGGCGTTATGGTAAAAGGGAAAGCAAGGCCAAGGGGACAGAGGAGGATTTCAGAGTCTGATGCTTATGTTCTAGTTGCAGTTCCAGCTGGGTTTCCTCTGGGTTTACTGCAGGATGTTTGAAAAAGTGACTCCTTGTTAATCTCAGGCAGCCTTTATGTTTGATGATTCCCCTTAATTGTAAAAGGATCACGTTGGTGTTTCTGCTCAATTTGTGTGTATTATTTCCTGCTTTATTATTTTTATAATGATTTATTGTCTTAAACGATGGAAGCTTTATAACCTATTAGCGTTCTTTGGAGGTTGAAGCTTGCTGCTCTGGCATGTGAATGAACTTCTTCCCAGTGATGGTCTGCTCGTGAAATGTTACATTCAAACCCAAACATAACATGATAATAAAAAGACAGTATATGGTTGGTGTGTTATCGCTTAATTTAATGAAAATAGGCAGCTTGAGTATGAGCAGATTTTGCATGCTCCAGATGGGCAAAATTCATCTAATCTGGATTCTGCTTGTCTTCTCGTAAGATCAGTTATACTGAAAAACAAAAGAGCATTTGGAGGAGAGAAACCCAAGTGGTCACAGTGCAGTACAGAAAGATGGATGAAGAAATGGTAGAAAGAGCAAATGGCTGGAGCTTAAAACTGAAAGAAGGCCTTGTTTATACTAATTTCTACTCTACTAAAATGTCCTGCTGTTGCTCCAGTATCCCATGCAAGCTGCAGTCTACAGAAGATTGCTGCCTAAGCTGGTGCTTAACTAGGTACATCTCTCTTCTGAGGAATAGTATAAAAGACAGTGGCTCAAATGTGAACAGCTCCTCTGTTAACAATAAAAGTTTGTCAGGTCAAAGCAAACCACAAAGTAGATGCTACCTACTGCATAAGCAGCCCTGATTCTTTGGGAATAATTTGCACCAATCTGATACATGGCAGGGTAGCTGTTTGAGGCTGGCACATGGATCTCTAAGGGAGTAGTTTGGGCACATTTTAGCTGAATATCAAGAAGTTGTTTCTGAGCATGAAATCTGTTAGACCAGCTGTTCCCAAATGGTTTCTGTTTGTGCCACTGTTTCTGGTGGTGAGCTCACCCCGGCCAAGCCTGTGACCCTAAATACTAACATAAGCAATCACATCTCTGTCAGGCTTGTGACCCCACTCTGTGCGGCTGTGACCCTGCTGGAGGTTACAACCCCTGCTTTGGGAATCATTGGGATAGACTGTCAGATAGTTCTGCTGGGGAAGCGCTGATATGCCCCATCCAGGCCAGGATCATCACAACAAATGCCTTCAGATCTCACAGTAATTTGTAGGCCCCTACCACCGGTTTGAGAGTGCAGCCTTTTAGAGCTGACATGTTGCTTTGGTACATCAGGAACATCTCAGAGATCAAAAGGTCATAGTCCTCCCACGCTGCCTCAGCCTTTCTTCATGGACTCTTCGTCTTAATTCCCTGTCAGTTGGCTGGCACCAAGCTCCAGCTCCCTCAAAGCCCAGCTGGTTCAGCCACTGCTGGATATATACCAGCTGCAACTTCTACCTCTGCCTTTCCATATTGCTGCTTCTCCCAGGCCACCCTTTCCACAACAATTCTCCCTGAACACTTCTTGTCTTAATGCAGGGATTTATAACTGTGTGTCTCCACTGAAATAATTAAAAGTTAGATTCAAAGTAACTAAAAGCTATATAGGGCAGTGCTAGTGGAGGCGGGGCAAGTCTTCCTCTGTATTTTATAAAACTAATTCTGTTACTCATATACCCATAGATAAGAGCACAATCTTACAGTTGCGGGATGGTGACGGAGAAATAAAGAGAAGGGGGCCTCGTGATTGCTGCTGTGGCCTTCAAAGCCTAGGCAGACAGCCTTTTAAACATAAAATGCCATTACATTTGTCCTAGTTAGAATTTGGATTTTTAAGCTTTGTTCTGCTGCAATCTTAAATAGACTTTATAAAGAATAACAAAAATAGATTTCAGATTTGTTTTTTTGAAAGCATTAATTGCCATAATGTTACTATGTAAAATAGTAACATTTTAATAGCTAGCTGACTTGCTAGTCCAAGGCCATTGACTTCATAATTTACAGTCATGGAAATTGGACTGTGGCATCACTACATGAACCTGACAAGGGGAAGAGCCTGAAACAGATGATTTATTTTTTTTACTTCTTTGTCAGTAGAACCTGAAAATTGCCAGTGGTGGCAGAAAGGAGAGAGAAGAAGATTGTGCAGAAAAATATGACAATTGCTTATCATTTGGATAAAAAGCTGTATTGTATAAAATTAGCCTGAATTCAGTCTGTGCAAGTCTTGTTTGATGGCTCTATGTGGAGTGCTTTATTGAGATATGTTGCTGAGCTGGTTTTCTGTCAGGCAGGTGCACAGAAAACATTCACCTGGAAACGAGAACAGCAGAGTCAAGTTGTGGAGCGTGCAAGCCATGCAATGAAATAAAGTTAGAAAAACTTATGGTTTAGGTTGCTTGCTGTACATGCCACTCCTAAATGAAAAAATTGTTTGAACTTTTGTATCTGTAACTTGATCATCCTTTAAACACTAACAACATGTCAGAAAATGGGACATAAACTCTCCTCCATCTGTCCATGTTGGATATGGTGCACAAAGGAGCATATCCGATTCATAGTACCTCTTAGGTAATCAGATTAATATCTCCTAAACTGAATTTACCTTTTGATACTGAGTCTTCCATATGCCATGTCTCACATATCACGTTCTGTTGAAGCTCTGTGGCTTTTCAGTAATTTCCTTGAAATCTATATGTGGTATGTCTGCACTCTTTTGAGCTGTTCGTGGGACATGCATCAATTAAATGTTTCTGGCACTCTCTTAATGGCATAGTTTCCCTGGAGTCAAAAACTGCGCCAAAACCTATGAGATCATTTGTTTAATTTAAGAGCAAAAGGGTATGGAACTACAATTTCAGGCTTCAACAGCTATGCCCCTGTAGCTTTGAAGGAAGGGAAACAAATCTTAGTGTCTTATACACAAAATAAATAAATTCTTGAGTTCTTAAAATATCTGATTTCATGCAATTTTTTTGCTTCCCTTGCTTATATTTTCATTTTAATTCCTTTTTTTATATGGTAGATTTTCAACTTCTTATCAAATTTCATTGTTTGTTGGTTTTGCTTAGCCAAACAGTGGGCTGGATTTTGTCACCTGGGTTTAAGGAAGAACTGTAAATGATGCAGGATGGTTCTTAACTCAAATTACTGAAACCAATCTGAATCCAAAATTGTATTTTAAGTGGTTGGAGCTTTTGGCTCTAGGGCATTCTGGAAATATATACTATCTAGGAGTTGACTGCTGTTTTTTCAAATATATTAGGAGTACAGCTACATAAATTCCCATATTCTACCAGATCCTTCCAGTAAGATTCATTCTGTGTATCAAACATCTCTTGGTCTGCATCTGCAGTGGTGTTTTCATTGAGATTTTGAAGCAAGCCTTCAGTGATCGTCAGTTGCTGTATGTTTGTTCTTTATGTGGAGGGTTTTTGGTGTGCACCAACTAGAGACCTTTTGTAGGAACTGGCTGTGGTAAGTTGTGGTTGCTGAACTCAGGTAATGTTTGATCACAAGAAACGATAGCATGCATTTCAGGAGGATATCCTAGCTGGTAGGATTTGATAAGCTTATTTGTGCTGAAGCCTGAGCTGCCATGTTTTTCAGTTACTGTTGTTTATGCTATGAAATAGGACATTCTGCCTCCCCTTGGTCTGTATCACATCTCAGCCTCAGTGAGATATGCGCCAAGTACCAAATTCCTGGGTCCGGTCATCTGCTGCTGAATGATCTTTCATAAGTCCCATACAACTCCCTTCCTCGTTGCTGTTCCCTATGTTTTTAACTTTAAACTGATGATGTTGATGTTCTGTTTTAAGAGTTGAAAGAGTGGCTGTCATGTTTGAGAGTTAGCGAGTGCTGTTAAATTGGTACCCACTGAAAACTGGTACCCACTGAAAGGTAAGTGATTAAGAAGATAGGTCTGCAATTTTTTTTAAGTTTTAAAAGTCTGTAAACCTTTTCCTGCGAGTGTTCAGTAGGAATGAAGTTTAGGATAAACTTCAGTGCCTTCAAGCTGATACAGAGCCTGTCAGTGGACAAATCAGAGGAAAAGTTCATAGTGGATTCAGGTTAAATGCCAAAAACCTCATGATCCTTGGAGTCTTTATCATTTGTTCTGGTGACTGTTCAACCACAATAATGCAAACTAGTGAAGACTGGTCACGTTATTTTTCTCCAGGTTAGCATGAGGTAACTCTGAACTGTATGGGATCAATGCATCAATTGCTTCATGTCCGTAGAGTTCATTGTCTTGGTTTATGGTCAACAGCTGCCCAGTTCTCTGTTTCCTGAGGGTGTATCTGCTTCTTAGTCACCCCTGTGACAGTCATGTGAGCTAGCGTGAAATGAGCTGTTGAGATCGAGAGGGTTTGAGCAGCAGATGAGTCACAGAGGCAGAGAAGTCAGCACAAGCTAATTTTTCTAGTATTTGCCATCCATGGCATAGATATTTCCTGAGATGAACCTGCTTTCTGTTAAAATGAAATGTCTTTTAGTCTGGATTGGAAGATCCTATGGGTGAGAGGAGGTTGTATCACCTTCATACCATTCTGACTGTGTAAAGGACTTGGAAAACTTGCTTTAATGAGCTGTGGGTTTCCCTTAGGTAGGAATACCTTGCTCTCCTCACTCATTATAAGAAGGTATTTGTGTCTAGCAGGCTGAATAGTAGTTGTGAGCAAGTCAAATGGCACATAATAGGGCAGCTCAGCCCATGCAATTTAGGACACTTTTTAATTCAGCCCAGGATTTGGTTGTTGTTCTTATACATCCATATTTAAAGTGGTAGAAATTCACCTGCAGTTTGATGTAGTGAAGTTTTGAATTGTATGCATTTCAAATAAATAAATAAATGAATATAACTGGCCGTGTTTCTAAAGCAGTGGATTTTCAGTGCACTTCGACATGATAACGTCTTTCTTATTTTGATTGCGCTGAAAATTTTTGTGACAAACGTGGATTTAATGAAAAAAGCATTGTATCAGAAGTGACGTGTTCTGTGGAGATGTGTTTGTGCTGATAAAATAAAAATCTTCGAGATAAGAGAGAAGATTAGACTGAGGTTCTTAATCAGAACTAGAGACATGCTACACAAAATATCATGGTTATTGTCTGTGTGTTTCATTTTTTTCTCTCTCTCACCATTCTTGTACCCTTCCACCCAATAAATGTTTTGCAAGGTCTTCCTTTTGCTAAACCAGTGAAGAATAAAACAAAAATAAAACTGTTTACCTGTTGGGTCTACCTCTTAGCTACATATGAAATTATGTGGTGTTTGTCTTGCATTTTGCACAGGTACTTGTGGTAGTGGCATGCCATATTCTAAATCACTGCCATAAACAATTGCCTGCCAGTGGTTGCCTTGCATGTAGTAGTGAGCAATCCCTACACTCAATGGTGCCATTGAAAATGTTTGAGAGCTTGCTGCCCAGTTTCAGCAGCTTAATTGCTAATGATGTGTTATTGCTTCAGAATTTAATACCTGTTTCTGGTTACGATAAAGTTGGTTTAAACCTGCAAGCTTTTTAAAACCGAATTTGTCGCTTCCGCTTTGCAGTGTGGTTTCCTTCTTTGGTAGCTTCAAAACATTGTGGTCTGGGGTGTTGGGTGAGATGACATGTCCTATTTACGCTCGATTGGAAAAGACTGCGTCATGGGCACTTGAAGCTCTGTGGGGTTTTCTTAGTTCAGATGCTCAGATGTGGCTTCCTGTCATCACCTGATTACTTACTTTGAATGCTAAAATGGTCTTGCTAACTTCAGTATTGTTGTCTTAAACTTAAGAAGACGACAGGCATAGATTTCAATGTTACCTCTGTGTGCTTTCTGTTGTGGAATGAGCACAGTGATGATCAAAGTATTACATGGCATGCTCCCTCATAGTTAACCTCAGAAGAAAGCCTAGGTTGCTTCTACTGCCCTTCCAGTTTTCTCTCCATTTCCAAAGCCACAATTCCATATATGCAATCATGCTGTTGTTGGCACATACACCTTTCAAATATTAAATCAAGGCCTAGCTGTCCCAACCCATGTCAGTAAAAACAGACAGGAGGGCCCAAAAGGAAAAATTTTTTTTACCCCTCAGTCTTGTAGAATCATGCAGTGCCCTGACTGGTGCTGGACAGTAAAAACTCTTCAGGCCAGGGGTTATGCCTTTACTGTCTAAGATTTTATAGCGCTGAGCATCCTGTTACTATTAGGGAATAGACTAATGATGATAATTTTCTTTGTCCATTTTTATCTTTGTCTCACTTGACCATGTAGTGGCAACAGAGGAGATATTAATACAATGTCCTTCTTCTGCCCTGTCTCAGATAACACTAAGCGTGTCCTGTTCTCACAAGTTCTGGAACCAGAATAGTTGCAACAGAGCAAATAGGCCAGGAAACAAAACATAAAATGTTTATCCAAATCTCTTAATCCACCAGCCACTAAAAATGCCCCTGCCGTGCTTTCCTGCCATTTCCCAAATCCTTGCAAAGGAAAACATTAAAGCAGCTGTAGGGTAGATGTGTTTAGCTGGAGGGCTCTCAGTCAACTTCTTATCTGACAGAACTACAGTGTCATTCACTGTTTATCCTCAAAATTTTAGCAGAAATAACACTGCTCAACAGGCTCGGCTTCAGCCTACCTGTTGGTTATTTGGTTGCTCAGGTTCTGGAGTCTATGGTGAGATAGCTTAAAGGCTATTAAGGTTTTCTGTTTTGTTTTGGGTTTTGGTCATTTTTTTGTTTTAGAAAATCAAGCCTTTAAGAATCAGGCCCTTGACATTAGGTTCCTGGATAAACTGAAGTATTAAAAAACATTTTCCTGTATTTTTTGTCTGCTTTTAAAAGGAACGTTTTGTCTTCTTTCGAAAAGAACTTCACTTTAAAAAGTTCTTTTTAAAACAACTTTACTTTCTTCCTTTATCCTTTCTTTTTCTTTCTATGACAGTTATTAGTATCACTTCCAGGTTCTTTTATTTCCTTCTGCATTTTTCTGCTTGCCTGTTTCTTTCTTTTCACCTATACTCTGACTACAGGTTGCCAAGAGCAGTTGTGCTGTCTATATTATTGGCAGTTTTCAAAACCTGGGTGGGTAAAGACCTGAGTAACCTGCTCTAACATTATAGCTGTCCCAGCTTTGGGTAGGACTAGAGACCTCCTGATGTTTCTTCCAACTTGAAGTATCCTGTGAGCCTGTGATGCTACTTTTTTGGTCTGTTTTGTACTTTTTCTTTCTTACGATCATTTTCTGAATATTATCTTCTTTGTTATGCCATGTTTGTTATACCTATTTATTGATCTATATGCATGGTTACACATTTGATGAATTTCTAGTATGTATTTGATATATTAACTAGGGTCTCTTTCAAAAAACAGGGATCTTACTCTCCTAGTACGTAATTCCTTAATTATAAATATACCTATTTTGTTGCTGTTAAATGTGCTGACACTTTGAAGATTATCTTTTCTGCCAGCTCAGGTTTGTAAATACTTAATAAATTTTGAGATGGAATAGGACTGCCTGAGGACAGGAGGAGAAAAATGTTGTCTATTCTGGAGCCCTCTGGCTGATTTTAGGTTATTTTAAACAGAACTTGAAGAAACTGTTTTGGGTTTTTCTTGGGTTTTTTTTTGTTTTGGGCCCCCCCCCCCCCCGCAAAGATCTGAACTCTGCACATAGGATAATTCTGTTCCTCTTGAAATGAGCAATGAATTTTTTAAAGGAAAAACTACTTTTGTTGGTATGTTTCAGCTAGTGATCAATAGCATACATCCAGACTTAGGACATCACAAATTTTGTGCTAATGAGAACCTTGGCCTGCTAAATCTTTTACAGTACCCCTCCCCTTGTAACTCACAGTCCTCTTCTCTCATATTAATCCCAGGATAACATTAAACTACCAGTAAGTCATAACCCTCAAATGTTGACATTCCTTGAAAAAGTAACTGGGTGTAACGTCAGTGATGAACTTACTGTAACTAACCAGATGTAATCAAGGTGTGTTTAAAGAAAGTGTTTTAAATCCCACCTCATGGTCAACATTAACGTTTTCCTAACACCTAATATAGACGAGATGAAAAGAATTTTGGTGCTTTCAGGATATTGACACAAACAACTGTGCCTTCGACTTACATCTGTAGTTAGGAAAGTATTTGCTAATAACAGACTGTACTTTTTAAATAGATTTTATTGTTACTGTGAGGCACCAAGCTGAGAGCTTGGCAAACCATGGTCTCTTTCCTCTTGTCCTTGGACCATTGAGCACAAGCAGTAGTGGCACAAGCTGTTTTACTGGCTTATCAGTGTATGTCAGCTTTGATCTTGAGACTTCACATCCAGTCAATAAGCATGGAAACTCAGGCTCCTATTTAGTCCTTTGCTGAATTTCTAAAGCTATTGTGAAGGTCATTCATGATGCAGATACTGCAGGTTGTAGTGAAACTGGTAAGTTGGCAAATTCAGACTGTAACAACTGTCTGATGGTGATGACATTGAGCTAGTACTGACCTGTACTCGATCCAAAACTGTGACCTAAAGGTGAAATATAATTTCTCCCACAGCCAGTCAGTTTCTTGACTGACCCAGCAGTGAAACTGTATCTTACTGCATGGCCAAAGACTGAGTCAGGCTCTAAGCAACTATAGTTGATAGACCTCAAGTTTTTGAGCTTTAATGAACTTGGGCAGAAACTGCTTGAAGAAGTTGCAGCCAAAAGCTGTCAAACAGGCATGATTTTCTGATCATCCCATACTAATAGTTCCTGCCTGTAGGTTCTCTGGGGTTCTGGACTTAAAGCCCTGTATATTATACATGTATACATATGTGCATGGATGCGTTTATACCAAGCTATTTTGTTACTTATATTAGTTTGAGTTATTTCCTTGTTAGTGAAGAGGGAATGTGTGTGTAAAGAAAGGCTTTTGCTCTCGCCTAGACTGTTCTCCCAGCAGCCTTGCTGATAGGGTAATCCAGTGTCTGTGAAGTTAGTCAGAGATGATGCTGGTTAACCTGCTTCTGGCCTCTGTATAAATCTTGGAGAGAGGTCACTGATAAAGGAGAATCATGCTGCTTATTCTTTCATGCTTGTGCAACCAACGTTGCAAAAAGAAGCAAGTGAAAAGATAATGTAATGTAGTTTTTAGTTTGGCTTTTGGCTTTTACAGATGAATATCTGATGGACCTTAGGTGGACAGGGTAAGTCCATGTGTTACACTTCTGACCGTGTTTTCATTTCCAAGATACAATCTGTTCCCTTAGAATGAAAGTTCCAATCTCTACTGAAGGTAACAGTAAGTGCTTGTGACTAAAAACGATTAATAAAATGGGTGTGTAGATTCCCCAGAAAGTCTGAATTGGTTCAACTATGAGTGCATACAAGAATGCTGGGATGCTAGGATGAAGGAACACCTTCCTTCTAAATAGCAGCAGCAACAACTAATAACTTTTTCAAAGATTTTTTGTCACTTTTGAATTTAATGCTATGGAATGGTGCCAGATATGTTCTCTTGGTGTGGTGGTTTCCCAGGCTATTCCCAAGATGGACAGCAGAACTGAAGGCTTTCCACTTTTTGACTCAAAAGCATACTTTCATGCAAGTTTTATGGGACATCTTCGTGACTGAATGGATTACTCCATTTATCTCCTTGTCCGTTTTTTATCTCCTTTTTAAAGATTATCCATACTTTTGTGTAGTTCTACTCCAGCCAAATAAAGGCAATGTAAATGAGAGGAAAGAATGCAAGTTTGTGCATACAGCATAAGAAGCAGACTTAAACAGTGATCCAGAGATTATCCTGGGGTGGGAAAGTAGTTGAAACTTCCACAGCAGAAGCTGTCTTGCTCATCAGTTCTGGCAAAGAGCCTCTCGATGGGATCCTGATATGCTTTAGGCAGGATTGCCAAGTAGAAAGGAAGAATGCGGTTTATTGCTGTAGCCAGGACTGGTACACTTATGCTGGAATTTGTGTCCAATTCTGATTCTCAGAGTTTGGGGAGAACATGGAAATAATACTGGGGGAGAGTTCAGAAGAGGACCACAAAAACCACTCCATGTTGTAGAAAGGCTTTTTCCGTGTAAGGCTTCAGGAGTTTAGTGAAAATGTGAGATTGCAGAAGTACTTATGCTTGGAATTGCTATTTGTCAGTTCAGTCTTCTTAGTTGTGTGGGCAAACGTGTAAGAGCGTGCAGTGACTGGAAGAAGTGGTAAACTTCAACCTTAGCAGATACAACTTATTAGCAGCATAGGTGACAACTTTTGGATGACTCATCTGTGAAGCTGGTACACTAGTTACTGATATATTTAAGTCCACATAAAACATCTATATAGGAACAATCTGTTACCCAGCTTCTTGAGGTGCAGACCAGGCTAGATGCTCACGGGAAACTGTTCTGCTTGTCTCTACTGCCATGATTTTACTGTAAGGGAAAATGGGACTGGAAAATGAAAGGCCAACTAAATGCAGCCCATTTGGTATGTTTTACGGATGAAGGCACAAATCTTTTTTGCACTGTAATCTTTGGGTGTATGAACAGTCTTGTCAGAACCTGGCAAAGAAGTGCATCTGTGGAAGGAATTAAGACCTGAAGTCATCCTAAGGCATGAGAGAAAGTGCATACTTAGAACTCTGCACTTCACTAAAAATATTTATACGAGTTTTTCTGGAAGTTTTCTCGGAAAACTTCTTTCATTTTTCTAGGCATTATGCCTAAGGAATAATTTATTCATGTTCACTCATAGCATGTGAGTGTACTGTTAGCTTCTGCATGCAGTGACATGTAAGCTTGGTGAGGTGTGCAAACCAGCCTTGTGTACCTATGCTTTCTTTTGAAATGGGCCCTCATGGAACTTACGGGAGTTTGAGTACAGGAATGGATGAATGCAAGTTACAGTTTCCAAATATATGAAGCTGAATTCTCATAGGAATAGTTTTGTACTATTTGTGTTGTGGAAGAGCTTACCTTCCTTTTTTACTGACTCTACAGGCAGAAGTTTTCATAGCCTCTCACTGGATGCAGCTTTTCCTGGCCACATGCTGCTCAGTCCTTTGTGTTTGTAGTGGAGATCAAAAGCATAGAAAAGCTCCTTTGAGCTGTGGCCAGTCATATTTACAAAAAAAAGCAATCATTCACTGAGACGCTGGATGGCTTGGGAAGCTCTGCGTGTTTGCCGTTGTGCTGGATGCAGAGTGCTCAGATGAAGTCTGTGGGTCAGGTTTGAAAGACATGGGGTAAGGTGTGACTGCTGCTTTGTTCCTGTGGGGAATATTAGAATTGTTGATTGCTGTCAGTGTCATTATGCAAGTTGTTCACTTGTGATATACAGACATGAAAAATATGTCCAAAGTAATACCTGCTTCCAAAACAGGAGGGATTTCTGCATTGTACTGTGGCCATCAGTGACTTCCACAGCAATCAGTAAAAGTATTAACCACTGCTCTCTGGTTCTGTATAGTTTGGCAGATTTAGATCATTGGTGTGAAAAACACTGATCTGATACAGGAGAAGGCCCTGATGAGATGAGCCACTTACCTAAAGTGGAATTTTATTCCTTTCTGGTTATATGACTATCCGTGGGCTATAAAAAGTCACTTTTTTGAGGGCCAGGTTCAGTATCTTTTAAGAAGAGGCATAGTTGAGATGGAATAAACCTTCGAAACAGTAAAAGTAGGATGGCACTGTCTCCAAAATCTCTAAATGCTGACACTGCAGATTGACCGTATGTGTCTGCCTTGCTGTATCCTGGTGAGGAGGGAAGGTGGGGAAGACAAGTTGTAGTAGTATAATAGACTTAAACTACTTGATACTTGGGAAGTGCCTGGGATATATGAGCAAATTCTCTTAAGCCTCATGCATTTATGGTTTTATTTTGAAATGAGAATGTAAGTATGTGGAGGTCTCAGAATGGCCCACAGATGTGGCGTTCCAGGCTGCTGCATGCCGTTCGTAAGTTGAAAGTTTTTGAAGAACAAGATAGTAGAATGGCGTTTTCAGTGAACAGAGGAACCTGGTTCAGTAGAGGAGTGAAACCTGGAAGTCTATACCACTGATAGGCTGAAGAAATCCTGCAGGACACATTTGTCAGCATCACAAGGAGGGTGCTGCTCTATATGGTATATAACAGCATCCTACATAATGCACCAGTAAATATTATGTGACAAATGAGCATGGGCCAACATCTCTTGTCAGTCTCAAGAGCCTGATCAGTTACAGGAGGAGGAGGACCAAGAATGGGTGATCTGGGTTTTCCTGTACAAGTCCTTTGAAGAAATGGTGGCTGCTGTAACTACCTTGACAATAAGAGCAGTGATGATGAGATCTGCTGCTGTAACCGTGGCTTTTGGAATATTTACTCTTCATCAGGGAATTTAGAGATAGGACAAGGGGTAATGGGTTTAAACTTAAACAGGGGAGGTTCAGGTTAGATATAAGGAAGAAGTTCTTTACAGTGAGCGTGGTGAGGCACTGGAATGGGTTGCCTGAAGAAGTTGTGAATGCTCCATCCCTGGCAGTGTTCAAGGCCAGGTTGGACAGAGCCTTGGGCAACACGGTCTAGTGTGAGGTGTCCCTGCCCATGGCAGGGGGGTTGGAACTAGATGGTCTTAAGGTCCTTTCTAATCCAAACCATTCTATGATTCTATGATTTACCAATGTGTGAGTGCCCTGATGCCCTAGTAAGGTTGACTGGCAGCCTAGAACCAGCAGGACTGGGCTGGCAGCCTGGAAGGTGATCTTCAGGGTAAAAGAAGGATTTGTCTTTAACACAGTAAGGTAGCATCCTGCTTCTAATGGACAGAGGAGATAATGAAGACATGTTGATGAGACAGGAACAGTGATTTCTGGAAATACCTGTGCAGGCCAAGCTCTCTCAGTGGGCTACAGAGTAACTATAGTGTAAACATGTAAAGAAGTGACAGCTGCAGAGGTTGTATGTACTCAAAAGACTAGGTTCCCAGCTTGTTAAGGTTAAGAGCTTTATTAGGACTACATGAAGACCTTCTAGTCAAAGCCCAAATGCACATACATCTTTTAGAACAAGTAAACTCTGGCATACACCTATAGATGATAATTTTTTAATAAAATTCACAAATTGGCATATTCCTTGAAATCGCCATTTAGGAGTTGGCTGTGGTTATATGAGAGTAGAATGTTATGTTGGTTTCTGGATGAAGGCATTTGACAGAATTTGGAGGTGTATAATAGAAATCTGTGTATTATCCCATATTATGTCATGTCATGATAGCACAAGAAGTGTTTTTACCATGAAACTGTCATTAAAGGTAACAGAAATGAGCCTTGAATCCTGCTTGGGAGCTGCAGAAGTACCCCATCAGGATCTCACTTGGTGATCCATGGCTTGTATAAAGACTTTTGGCAAGACTATTTACAGAAGTGGAATGTTTTCAAATGAAGTACTGAAGTCATTAAAACAAAAGATGGCAAGTATAAGCCACAGGAGAGACCCTCTGGATTTGTTTTTCCTTTGGGTGACCAGATTGCGTGTGTTTTGGATTAATAAGATGAAGCCTAAGGGAAGGTACTAAAAGGGAGAGGAAATTTTTGAAGTTGCTTCCCTTAGTTCACTCTAGGAAAGCGCAGTGCAGTCCTTATGGTCTCTGCACAAGTGTTTATACATTCTGATTTGTACAAGAACAGCTTTCTGCTTGAGGATTTTTTTTCTTTTCCTTTCTGAATCAAAGTTAAATACCAGCTATAGTGTTGTTAACCTTTAAAATGTTGCACGAATGTGAATGAAGATATCTGTTTTGAGGAGACACATTTCTTATTCATCAAGTGTTACCGTATTGTGGGGTTTTATTCCCAGTGAGTACGTCATAATAGAAGACCCATCAAGCTTACCCACCAGGAGGAAGTGAAGGATCACAAATGAGAAGAGATGATGGGCTTCCCCTCTATCCTCTCAAGAGGAGCTGGGTACTTCTTCCTCACCACTTCTTTCCCAACATGCCCAAGCTCTGCGATGTTTGTAGATTAGATTGCATTCAGATCAGAAGTTACCTTTCGCTGTGATTTTTATGCCTTCAGAAGGAAGAAGTAATCTGTCTTGCAGATGGCTTGTTCTTGCTACCTCTGGCAAGAAGGCTTGACAGTCAGCAAACAGTGGCTGTCGCTTGTGCCTTACTGTGAATTAGCATCTCATTTTTTGGATTTGGTTTCCTGTTTTCTGCCAAAACTATCTTGTGTAACTTCAGTTCCTCCAGAAATAACTGTCTCTCCTGAGTATCTCATGGTGAAGTGGTAGTTTCAACTTCCTTTTGACTGAGTTCCAACTCAAAGGATAATGGATCTTTCTGTTCTTTTTGTTTGCTGCTCTCCCTGCTCAACTTCATAGTCTTTTATTACTGAAATTACAAAAAGTGGGTTTATTTCCCAGTACATGTAATGGTCTCCTCCATGGCTGGGAGGATAGTTTCAAATGTTCAGTTGCTAACATGACCGTGTTAAAGACTGTGTTCAATGCAGGTGCTGTCCAGTTCTATTATTATTTCATCATCATTGTTTTAATCTGATCATGCTGTAAACAATTCCATATAGAAATACACCATCATCCTGGGGGATCTTGTCGGGAACTCAAGCAGATAAAGTTGCAGAGGACAAAGCCATGCACCACACAGAATGCTATACATATACAATGTCAGAGAACGTACTTAGTATAGGTGGTTTGTTCAAATAGGAATTTTTTGTGGCTGTTGAAGAATGAAAAGGTAAAAAAAATCAAGGAAGTTTTTTAGTAAAATTAAAGCAAACTTTCAGCTTACATTTGTAAAGCCTGTCTACTTAGCTGCTGCGGCTCATCTAAAAACATCTTAAATCCCATTTCCATACTTGCTTAAGTTAGGTTTCTTCAAGAGACAAGGAGTATCAAGTTCTAATGCAGAGTTTTCTTTCAGAATACATATTCTCCAGGAGACGAATGTCTGAAACAGCTGCAACTTTCACATTCCACCTACTTCTCCTAAAAAAACACAAAGACTATTCAGTATATAATAGAAGAAATACACATCTATGTGCCTGTGCATATGTGTATACATGTAGATGGATTTATTGATAACCCCATACTTAGAAGTCTTACATTTGATCTATCAGGGTAACTTGAATGGTCGTTCCCTTCATGTTTTTCTTTGGAATTGTTATGATTATCAGATCTTTTTTCATCTAATAACGAAATACTTCAGGAAATTGCAGACTAGTCTTTGGTCAACTGTTCATCACAGAATTGATTGAAAAAACCAAAACCAGCTAACCAACCCTCACCCCCTCACCCCCCCACCCCAAACCCCTGGTCTTTAAAGCCAAAAGCTGGGTACCAGTAGCTTTAGGTGCATTTGCTCAAGGTAGACTTTGAAGGTGGAGACACTAGTCATAGTTCTGAGCAAACATGGATACAAAATTTTTATTATATGAGTGTTGGCAACGTGGAAATTTCAGGCATTGACAATTCTTCTTTAGCTGTATTGTTCTTTAGCTGTTCATTATGGAGAGTATTTAAATCCAGATTGTTTCTATTTAAACATGATGGTCTGAAATCATAGATCTCAGCTGATGGAGAAGATTTTTGTTCTTTACTGACATAACAGACTCAATGTGTCCAGTCACAAAAAACACAGTGTCATCTTCAAATGGATAATTCAGCTATTCTTTTCGGGTGCTGATTCAGCATTGAGTGTTAGCAATGTTTCAAAACAGTGACAAACCAACAAAAGCAACTAACCTTTAGGGATCTAAACTTCAGTTTTGAAACGCAAATCAATATTGTGTTCTGCAAAATGGCTGGAATTTTTCTGTTGAACTTAGATCTGATGTGTTTTTAGGAAAGGTGATAAGGTCAAACATCCAAATAATAATGGGTGTGATATATATAATGCCTTCATAGGTTTATTTGTCAGAGCACTAAGAAGGCAGAGGGTAAAAAAAGTAGAGTTCATAAATACAGGTTTTGCTAGCACTGGCATTGGATTTCTCTCTGTAAAACGCTTTTCTCTCTGACTCTGCTTGGCATCTCATCAAATATAGAATCAGGCCTGATATTATATCAGTCCTGAGAAAGAAAAAAACCCAAAGAATCTTCCATACTGGAGTTATTACACATGATCTTTTCCTTTTTTCCTCACAGTTTCAGAATTTCAAATTAGCTAATAAGTCAAATTTCTGAAGTTCATCTTCTGAAATTATAAAGGATAATTTAAAATGTTGACAGTCAGATGCTTATGATTAACCCATCATAATGATTGTAGATTCTGCATCCCAGCCAGGGTTGTTGTGCTAGGGGAAAAATGAGGCAAAGCCCATTTAAGTCTCAAAAAGTCTAAAAGTGACTTTTCTAATATACATCGTTTTCTGAGTACAAAGGGCAGAAAAGTCAGCAGAAAAGAATATATATATTGTGATCTGGAAAGAAATCAGTGCCTTTGTAATAGTATCCCTTGCTTTGCCCTAAATCTGACTGCAGCTTCTAGCTTCTAGCACATGTTTACATTGGAAATCTCTCTTTGTGCATATAGAGTTTGTTCTCTTATGAAATTATGTCTCAGGGGAAGGATAATTTGAAGCCATTTCCATTTGTTATGTCTGCACTGAACTAGGCTATTAGGGGCTGTTAATGCTGGATAAACTCAAAACCTACAACTACCTTCATCTGTGGATTATAGAATCTGTCCAACAAATTGCATGCTGGTATTTCCCTGCTCTTTGCAGGGGGGTTGGACTAGATGATCTTTGGAGGTCCCTTCCAACCCAAACTATTCTCTGAGTTCCAGAATAAGGATCTAGGGGCACTTTCATGTTGTAGCCATCACTAGCATAATTTTACAGTGCAGCCAAATCAGGGTTGTGCTGATAATCACAGGTGTGCCTCTGGCTTCACTTTAGAAAGGCTGAGTTTTTAAAGGTTCATCTGATGACAATGTAATTTTAGGTTTCAAGGTTAGGAGCTGTTGCTAGCCAGCCTTTGAGAAAACATGGATTGTAGGGTTTTTTGTAATTCTAGACCTAGCATCATCTTATTTTGCGTAATTTTAAGTTCAAGAGCCCTAGGAGGGGACAAGTTTTAAGCTGTGCTTGAGAAGTAGCCACAGATAGCACTGGGGGTTGAAGGCACATTACTAAACTGAAGTTTTAATTTCTTCTTCTATGCCTTGGCAAAAGCATGATCATGTGACAGTGTAACATTGGCTTATTTTAGCTATGAATTACCATTCCTTCATTACTTTCCCAATGGGAAAACCTATTATGCACTATGGAGATATTATCTAGGCCTTCATGTCATAAGATGCATACTTTTCGTTAAAATATCTGTAAATACTCCGAGACCTGTACTTTATATACATTCTGTGCTTTAAACCTTCTAATTTTGAGCATATCCTTTCAAAAACAGTCAGAGGAGGGCTGACTTATTGATTATCTCAGTTATGCTGCATTTGTGTTTCTTGTTTGCAGATGTTAGTTTAACAACACTTTGAGCAAAATTCTTGAAGAATATGCGTCGGGTAGACCTTCTTGTGGCTTTTCAGTTCTTAAAAGGGACCTATAAAAAAGATGGGAGAGACTTCTTAGCAGGGCCTGTGCAATTGGACAAGGGGTGATGGTTTTAATCTAAAAAAAGGGGAGATTCAGGCTGGGTGTGAGGAAAAAATTCTTTACACTGAGGGTGGTGAATCACTGGCACAGGCTGCCCAGAGAGATGGTGGATGCGCCATCCCTGAACGCATGCAAGGCCAGGCTGGACGTGGTTCTGGATAACCTGACCTAGTCGAAGGTGTCTCTGTTCATTGCATGCTCATTGCATCTTCATTGCATAGATTACCTTTGAAGGTCTCTTCTAACCCAAACTATTATATGATTCTGTAACTAACAAACAAATGGGAAACTATTTGCTTCTGTGTTGTTTATTGATCGATTTTCTTTTGGTTAATTTAATTTACTTCTATAATCACAGCATGATAAAGTTTACTTTGTATTGTTTGAATTTCTTCCTTTTCTAAAAGCAAAGGCAATTTTGACAGTAAAGTTCAGTGTTGAATCTACTGGGGCCTGGTGAGGAGGACCAGGAGGACCTCATGCTACATCAGTAAGAATTGTAACATTCGCTTCAACAGAAATGGGCTTCTTTTAAGAATTTGGAAATTATATATTAAACCTTTTTGAGTTGGGTTATACAACATGTACAAATCAGTATCAACTGTGGCGCTTTCTTGTAAAAGAAATTTTAAAAACTCACGGAAGACAGGGATTTAAAATGAAATAGAAACTGTATAGAAAGTTCTGCTGGAAAGGAATATTTAGCCCATTTGCATTACTCATTACTGCTCATTTGTAAGTTTTGAAAAAAATACATACTCAGCTCCTGAAAGTGAGTCTTTTTAGGAACCAAAATTACAAAAAGAACGCTCTGTTCTTAGATTCTTTTCTTTAGAGTCATTGTTTTCGTTTGCTGTTTTTTTAATCAATCCAATACAAATAGTGTGGTGTGTCTGTATAAACTTCCACACTTAACTTTTGGCGTTCCTCTGTGTAATAAGCTGCATTTGCCAGAGAGTGATAACCTAGATTGTGAAACCCAGGGACTGCTTTTTGTATAAGGATGCTGTGTGCATTTTTGAACTTGTGTTCAAGGTAAGAGACTCAAGAAGTTAATGAAGAGGAGATTAATCTTCCCTCATGCTCACTTGATAGAGATCACAGATTTCAGGTTTTGAGGAGACAGAATAGAAAAGGTCTTTGCTGCCAGTGACCATAAGGCTGAAATACTTTTATTCTCTAGAGAGCCAGAACTCATCTGCAGCTTCCCCTCATTTAAACTCAAGACACTTCAGTTTCCTGTTTAGTTTGTATCTAAGTGGATTTTCTTTTAGATTGTAGATTGTAGTTGTTTGTGTATTCTTTGCTAAGGGTTATTATTTTTTCCTTTAGCCGCTGGCTTGGGAATTGCCTGAACAGTGTTGCTTTATTGAAAAGGATTATGTGCTACCTTGGCTAGGGAATCCCAGAGGAAGCAGATACCATATAAAATCAAAACAGTGTCTCCAGGTTGCCACTCACTAAGTCTTTTAACAGTGATCTGCTTGAACCAATCTTGTGGAAAACAAATTTTTAGTGGTTCTTCATGTCTGTGGCACCACTCGCAATGACAGAACATGTGCCCATTAGTGAGACAATTGTAGTGAATCTTTGAGTCTGGCACCCAGCTGTTGATGGTGATATTATTTTCTTATTTGCTGGATTGATGTCCTCCATCAGTCTGTAAACCAGCGTAACTGAGTGTTTATGTTCCCTTTGTGGCTTTCATCAGCTTTTTGTTACTTTAGTAACAAAAAAGTTAAAAAAAAAAAAAAAAAAAGAAGTAAATATATCTGTCAGACTATCTAAAGTTTTTCTGAAGACGTAAGTCTTCAAATCTGTCCTGGAATTCCTGGTGGAATGAGAAAGACACTATTAACTAAACTGTCTCATGTCACCTGGCTGCAAGAAAAGAGACTGTTCTCCTTTCAAGACAAGTTAAAGCCTCCCATGGCAGCTGCGGGTCACTTCTAGTGGATTTTTCTAGTGTTTTAGCTCTTTTAAGCTCTGCATTTCTTTACTAGAAGAGAAAAAACTTGAATAATCCTGTTTTCATAGCTCATGTTGACATTTCTTATGGAAGCTTTATGTACAGGAATGGCAAAGATTGCAAAGTGTATTATAAATGTGTCTTTCCAGAAAGGAAAGAAGCCAAAGGAATGGCGCAGAGGTCCATGTTTCAAACTACAACAGGTGAGATTACTGTCATTTCTAAGCTGTGATCAGGAGGAGGAGAAACTAGGCAGTTGCTTCTCATTGAGATACACTTTTTTGCTTTTCAAGTCTACAGCTGCAGCATTCAAGCTCACCTGCTCCTTTGCTAGCTGATGCACTTACAAGCACAAGAACGCAGAAATCTTGACCATTATACATTTCAGTTCAACTCCTTATGAGGCACACCATTGATATTTCATTGTTTAGCTCATTTCTAAAGAAATGAACAGCTGGTCTTATTCTTGTGACAAACTAACATTTGCATGTATTATTATACCTTACACACCTTGTAATTGTCAGCAACAGCTCCAAGCAGGCCAGCAACAGGCAAAGGTCTCTACAAAGCTGAAGTGAAATATGGAGAAGGGCTCACACAATCTGTTCGACCTCTAAGCAGGTGCTATCGCATAAGTGTTCATACATTCCTCTATTTCTAAACAAGGTAGTCTATTGCTAAAAAAGAAATCATCCTCTCTTATATTGCATAACTTTGTTTTATAGTAGATCTGAATATATTATTGTGTTTCTGCACATGCAGTGGGGAAAAAAGAAAGAGCATGTAGCCACATGAGGCAGAAAGAATAGGATTTGGAGAGAGAAAAAGAAAGAAAACTGACCCAGGCCCTTGTGAGAGTTTGAAGTTTGCTACAGAGCTCAGTATATTGACCCAGGATGGAGAGGGCCACAGACTATAAACCTGGTTTCTCAAAAAGCATGCCTCCCTAATCCCCTGCATCCGCTGAGGGCCTCTTAGTATTGTTGTAAAAGGTCTGTTTTCCAAAGTGATTTGATTCCCATAGCCATGGGCAAAGGCACCCAAGCAGCTCTTGTTTGATTAAAAAGCTGAATTGTTTGCTGGTGACTGTAAACACAAACAGCTGCTTTCTGAAACCACACAAAAATGAGAGCCATATTGGTACTTCTGCTGCAGGACATTGTTTTAAACAACTCACTAGCTATCTTTGGGAAAATAATCAAGATGGATGTTAATAAATGCAGAATGAAATGTGAGTGTGTTTAGCTCACCTTGACTCTGCCCTGATCATTTTTGATGCAGACTGATCCTGCGGTCTTAGAACAGAACAAAAGTACTTAGCTTGTTTATAGGAACTTGAAAATACAACCAAACAGAACAACCCTACAAGGTCAGTCAACACTGCCTAATTTTTGCTTCACAATGACTTGTCTGGGAAACGAGAGAAGGCATGGTGTTGGGGTCCCTGTGCTGGCCTTACTGCACTCAAGTGATTCTCGCCTTCAACTGGTTTTGTTGATTCTCGTGGTAATGCTTTTCTACCTGCGAATACATGAGCAGTGTATAACTGTGCTCAGAGATGTGGTTTCCTGGGTTTCAATGTTTGTATTTCATCTATTTTATTGTTCTTTGCATCTGTGTATTCTGAAGGTTATGGACTGTCTTTCCCATGTCCCTGTGTAGCTACTGTCCTTAGCAAATATTGTTTCATAGGTTGTCCAATCATTTTAATTAACTTTGTCATTTGTAGGTTCTTATTGAAAGGACCATCAGCAAGATAAATAGAAAACATTAGGCAATTCCTTACCTGAGACTACTAAAACCAAAAGGTTGTGAACATTCCTGTTTACTTTTTCACTATTTTCTGTTCCTGTGGTTTGTTTTTCACTTCATGCTGAAGGGACAGTGAAAACCAGTTATGTGATTATTGTTTGCCAAAAACAGGGAACATGAAAAGCAGTATGTAAAGCCATGTTTTATTATAGAAGTTTAACTTTCCATTTCTCAGATTCTAACTCAGACCTCTTTACCGTGGTTGGGTTCCCAAGCTTTCAGACACAGTCTGTGCCAGTAGTGACACTTATACTTCTATTTATATATAGATATTGCTTACGTATGCACACAAGTCTTTCCAGAAGTATTCTAAAATAACAGGACTAAGCATCTAGAGACCTGGCTTCTGTACATGGCTTTACCATAACTTCATGAAGGACTTTAAGCAAAGTTGGGAAGTTCTTTTTTTTTTACACAAGTACATTGGACAGTACATAATCCTATACTGGGGAATATCACATGAGTACAAATCTGTGCTGTGTTGTGAATTCTGCTTTCCCCTGTTGGATTGTAAGAGTTGGGGCTGTTGAGGGCTCTTCCAGCTTTTCACCTTCCTTGCTACTTGACTCTGTGTCCTGGGAAGCATTTTGCTGCTTTTCATCCGAGTTTTGTTGACTTGAATGTGTTTAGCTATAAGGGCAATGCTTCTCTTTCCATCTTGATTTTTCACTTTTCAGAGTAACCTGTGGGTTGTAACTACCCCAAAGCTGTTTTTCTGCTGATTCCCCTTTTATGTGCACTGGGGATAATGCAGCTTTTCTGGAGAGACCACAAGACTTGATTCACTGATGTTGTAAGAACTGTCAAAATCTTGTGACAGAAGCGGAAAATTTTGTTGACATTGGAGAGAGGTGGCTAGAGCTGTAGTCTGGGTTCCAGCTGTATGGGTATTTCTATTAACTAAAAAGGGATTCAGAACCTATCCTGTGCTGGTTTTATGAACTTAAAATAATTGAGAACAGTTTTTGTTTAGCTCTGAGTATTTCCGGAATGTGTTTGCAAGTCGGACAGTGTAGTGCTGGGCTTAAAAGCCTGGCTCCAGCCCAAGATGTATTAAACAAAATAACCAAAGAGAATTTATTATGGAAAGGTATATTAACTTTTGAAAACTTTCGTGTTACAATTAGTATTGTTGTAACATAGCTATATACTTTTAAATTAAAGAAAAAAGCATGTATTTTAGAGGTTTCTAAGGAAGAAACCCCCTTACTCTGCGTATGCAATTATCTCCATGCAATAACCAAAGCATGCAAGCATCTCCTAAATATTTAAATACAGAAATAATGATAGTGATAGTACTCTTGTCTTTTTCAGCTAGTAAAGAATACAGTTCAAAGGCTGTTTACTGTGTGAACTTCCTGGTGTTGTGGTTAGAGGTTTTGAAGACGTTCAGGGAAAGCTAAGTTGAATGTTGCCTATAGTTTTGAATGTAGTTATAGCCGTGCTTTTCTCCTTCAGTCCAGGAGATAGTTGCCTTGTTGGTGCAGCCAGGAGCATCTTTGTCAGCTCTGGCAGCCTGGTCTGACTGTGGGCACTGCAGAGAGATGATTACTAACATAGTGTTGACTGATCTCCAAATATCAAGACAGTAATCTTGAACCACATGTGGAGACACAGTTTTGTGTTAATGTATTAAGAAAAATTTATATTTCTGAACCAATGGAATTCACAAAAATGCTAGACTTTACTTCTTGGTAGAATCAGTAATTTAGCCTGGAGGTCACAAATACCAGTCTTGCTCTCCAGAGCAGTGTTGAATGTAACAGAGGATGGTCTTCTATGATTGATCAGATGACTAGAAAGAAGGTTATGATGAGCAAGCAAAAAAGTAGTGAAGAACAGAAAGAATAATTGAGGGTGGTTTATATTCAAAGTAGGTCAGCAGGCTTTGGGGATTGCATGTGCCTGGGTACTGTTTAACTTGCCTTTGCTCCTCCCAGCATTCCTCATAACCGGAAACTCAGTAACGGACATGGGGCAAAAATCAGCTATAGATACTTTTTCCTTTGTGTGCTACACCCATCTTTCTTCCTCTCCCTTCTCCTCAGTGCTTCATTGAAACCAACTTCTTGTTGGTTTCTCTGTTGTTTGATCCCTGTCTATCTTTCTTCCAAGTAAAGCAAGATTTTTTATTCCTTATTAATGGTACAAAAAGTACATATCAAAACCAGGAGGTATGGAACATTTCTTCAACCATTAAGCTAGCGTAACCAGCTGGGCAGCCAGGTGGGAAACCCTCTTGTGCTGGCGGGGAAAGGGAGTCTTGCTCTCCCTGCTGAGATTTCAGTTTTGTGGCTGACTGGGCTGCAGCAGGAGCTGGAGGCATGAGAAACATCTCCATGCTGCACAGAGGGATGGCATGGTGGGGAAGTTGTTGGAAGACTGGACAGCAAGGACGCTGGCCTTCCCACAAAACAGCTTCTCCCTCCCCCTTCCTTTTCTTTAGCAGTTGCACACAGCGCTGTGGCTCGGAGGTCATTTGTTTCCCACAGCTTCACAGACCAGTGTAGCAGAAAGGGAGACAATGGTCCCTTACAAGGAGCGATGTGAGGCCTTCTTTCATCTCTAATAAGCCCCTTCACTTGCACTGTGAAGCCTGTTGTGTGTGCATGCACAGTTCCAGTGTGAACCACTCTGCAGCTTCCACTGATGTAAAGCCTCCAGGTTTTTTGTTTTGTTTTTCAAATGGATAACTCTTGGCATGTTCCAGCCTGAGGTGGATTTTCTGTTCAGCACAAGCGTATCAGGAGACGTCCCTTCTCCTTTTCACGTAACTTTTAAAATCCATGGCCCTTCTGGTCAACATTGGTTGGCAGAAAGACCAAACTCAGAAAGCAAGGAGAGGAGGGGGGCAACTATCTTTAGCTCCTATCTGCCAAATGCAGGCTCTGGGGGTTGCTGTGCTTAGGCATGGTTGCTGACTAAGTGTGTCAGGAGAGCTCTGTGAGAACAACCACCGTGGCAAAGCAAACCACTGTCCTGTTGTAGAATTTGCAAGCAGAAGTGCAGTTTGAAATTGGCCTTTTCACTAGCTGTCTCTGGTGTCCAGGCTGAGTCCTTGGGTGTATGGGTGAAGTCCATATTGTGAAGATGTGAAGTACTTCTGTGAACTAGTAGGCCAGAATTGGGAAAAGATTACTTGTATTTTGCTTTCAAATTCTCTTTACTGCTTTATTATGTGATAGATGAACTAGAGCTGTGGAAAGGTTTTTAATTATTTTACCAGAAAAACAAGCACTCCATCTGAGAAGACAGGTTACTGTTTGCTTTTAAGGTGAAGTGAGGAAGTGGTCTTGAAACTTGAGGATCTCCTGTGAAAACATTTGTCCTTATGAAGAGGTATTTAGTGATGATGTACTATGGTTTCCAATTGGCATCCGCAGCCCTGTTAAAGCACAAAAAGGTCTTTCTCCAGGATGCAGAGCTGATAAAGGAGGACTACAAAAACCTCCACAGTAGATTTTACAGAACATGATCCAATCAGTGTAATAATAAAAATATCAGAAACTTATTAAAAACTAGTGTGGTTTAAGGAGTACAGTACATAAACACATCACTGTTCTTTGCTCTGCAGAGTTGCAAGGGGTCTTTACCTGTTGTGCTTTTCAGCTGGCATGCTAGCATCTTTTCCCCAGGAGGAAACTGTAACTGTTGCTTAGAGATGTCTGTAAATTATGCAGTCTCACCTGAGAGACTTTTGGACTTTTCTTTGAGCAGATGAGAGGTAAGACATGCAATGCCTTGTGCATCAGTACTTGGTTCATTTTTGCAATGTTATTCTATGCCAGTCCAATTTTCAAATACTTAAAATACACTGGTTTAATGGCACTGTAAAATCTATACTGTAGCTTACTCACACGACACAGAGTGCTGCATGCTCATTGCTTTATGCTGCCATGTCTCCACCTCACGAGCTTTGCCAGCTCCAGCCCATTGCCATTGCCTGCTGTCACAGAGCTCAGCTCTCCCCACCCCGCTCCATTTCCTGCTGCTGACCCCGTTTTCAGTCTTGGCATCCCTCTCTAAACTTTTCTCTCCCCTCCCCTCGCCATTGGTGTATCTTCTTCGTTAAGCCATCCAAAAATAAAGTAAGTGGATGTTTGTGCAAAATGTGCATTCCTAGGTAATAACTGCCTATTAACTGTACCATGAAAGCAATGAGATGTTCACAGTGCAAAGACAGTTGGTAATCGGAATACTTTAAAAACTTGATTACAAAGGGGAAAAAATGAACCTGTTTTTAGTGAGAGAGCTTGAGATATATTTGGGACAGCAACTTAATCAGGGAGCAGCGACTTAATTTCTTTTTTCTCTTTATGCATTGGGCTGGCATCTACAGACAAACAAAATCCTCCCCTTAGGGTGTTTTCCATCTAATCCATCCAACAGTCCCCTTCACAGAGGATGTGTTTATTCTGAGCAGGGTACATGTTTCATCACTCTTGGGAGATGAGGCAAGATTTGGTGCTGATCTCAGACAATTTATCTCCCCCTTCCCTCCCCACCCCAATGCATGAAGCAGTTTTGTACTAGGAAATTACATCACTGATCAAATCTTTTAAGGGGAACATCTACCAAGTTACTACTTTTCTATGCCATAGACAATTTTTTCTATTGGATAGTGGTCAATTTATTAGAAGCTAGTTTGGACAAGGCAGCAGGCACAGTAGATGCTGGGAAGCGTTACTTTGGTGTGGAACTTCACAATAAAAAGTAGTCTTGTTCTGGGTGGGAATGGGAGAGCTGTAGAAGGAAAGTGAAGGTACTGCTACATGTGTCTGAAAATTCGGTCGCACTTCAGATGCCTTGAGACTGCAGTTTCTTTACCTCTGAGAACCATCTACCTAAGAAGAATCTAAATTGTCATTTTTGAAAGAAACGTAGCTGTTTACCTTGCAGAGAGAGTGTGATGTAGTCTTCTGCTGGGAAATCTAACACACGCAACAGATTTCCCTAGTGTACTGGAGCAGGTGGGACTTACAAGTCCCACACATGTATATTTGATGTAATGTTAATCAATTAAATGAGGCATATAAAAAGACTGAATAGTCAGGTCATTAACATTCCTGTCTGTTGTCCAGCACTGTTCAGTATGAAAGGGAAATAGTTATAGCTGAGTTGATAAATATTTATTTCAGAGATATTTATTTCAATGGTTTGCTCAAATGAAGAACATGTGCATCCCAAGCAACACATTCATCTGAGCCAATACTGGGGTGGTGCGTGTCCTCCACAGTGAGCCACTGCTGCTAGATACACCAGCTTTAACGTGGAAAGCAGAACTGAGGTACAAGAACCTTTAAAATCATTTAAGAACTCATGCTAGCAAAAGAAAAGCAGCATGTTAATTCCATTAATGTGGTGAAACTCCCATATGGGTAATAACCAAGACTGTGCAATGATTTTGCCAGAAAACCCAAAAGGTACACAGAATTTATTTGTGTTAGAATTCGTTGCAAACTCAGTTAATCTGAGGGCTCATTACAGTGTACTTAGAGCAGTCTCTAATTTTATAGTTTTATTTGGTTGTGATTGTGTTTGAATGAAATTGTATTTTTCAAAGGAACTTTGATTTAGGTTTTCCAGGATGTTTTTGCATCTATAATTTTGAATGATAAATCCAGGAACAGCAGCAACATCTGCTGTTGTATTGTAGGTTTAACCCCATAGTAATGCCTTTGAAGAGCATACTAATACAATTAAACGTATTACGGTCATTCAAAAACTGTTTCTGTAACTACTGTAATTTCAGCAAAATTGCAATGGTCATTGCTTAAATAAAGTCACTACATCTGAAGAGAAAATCTAGAGAAGCTAAAGGAGAGTAAGTTTTCATGAGTGTGTTCTTGTATAGTTAGTTGTGAGTGTTAACTGACAAATGACTATGGTGCCTCTGGCTGTAATCTTGCTGTATCTTGTAAATAAAGTAGGACTGGGCTGAAACCAGCCTGATAAACTTTTGTTGGGCACAGAATAGCGTTAGTTATTCTGTAAGCATCTTATTTCCTGCTAGGTTAGCAGTGAGACAGTCACTGGGGGTGACAGAAAGAAGCACTGGTCTTGTTTGAAATGCTGTCTTTCACATGAAGCCCAAGTCTGTTGTTTTCACCATTTGAACTCATTGAAATTCCTTTGACACTTCTCAGCACAGGTGGGATATAACATGTCTTGGCTGAATTAAAAAACCTGATTATACAAGCCCAGCCTTTATTTTGGCATAGGTAATCTATTTTTTCTTTGACAGTGCTTGTCTTTAAAATAAGGATTATATTAACCTTGCCTAGTGAGATCCTAGGAAAAGTTCTAGATGTGGTAAAGTTTGTTAGTATCCCTGCAGAATTTGGGCAGCCCTTCCTGAGCATTATGTCGTCTTTGCCACGTAAGCTTTGAATGGCAGCTGTGTGAGCCATAGCAATCCCTATATTGCATGTACAAAATGTTTAGGGTGAAGTACCATGTCAGTGTCAGTTCTTTTTAAGGTACTCTAGAGGTATGTTATGTCTGTACATAAGCAAAGGTAAGGGTTGATAAATTTGTCAGAGATGCAGTACTGCTGTTCCCCAATTTCTGTCAGACCTTTGATACTGTAAATTGGTCTTGCAGATTGCCTCTTCCTTTTTTGAAGAAGGTTGTAGTATTTAGAGGCCTTTGTACACTGTCCCAGCCAATAGTGATCAGATGTCAGAGTAGGGAGACTGGTCAGATGTCCTGGAAGACAGTTATGTGATAGTTTCCCAAACTAAAAGTTACGGTACATCTCCAGGTAAGAATGAAAATTTCATTGTGGGGAGAAGGGAGGAAAAAGGGAAGCACAACTGAGAGGCAGTTGATCTGCTTTCCAGTAAAGGATTAAGCCTGTGGTTCTTTGTGATGGGAGTGGCTGGTAAATTGTATTTCGATTGTGCAATAATTCCTGAGTTTTCGGAAAACCTTTCTAATTGGAATGGAAAGACAAAAACGTGTCTTCTCAGAGTTGCAACATATTGCTTGAAAAAATGTGAACGTGCATGCCCTCCCCTGTCCTTACACCTCCTAAGCTGTTCCTTAGAAGTCCTTTGTGGCCTGGAGGACAGCATGGTTCTGCAGGAAATCAGCTTGGCAGGTATCAATGTGGCCTGTGTCTGTCAGAAGATTTACTGGCATGTACATGTTTTCACAAAACTTTAGCAGATCGATTTTAAAAATCAGATTTTTTTAATTTTATTTTTTTTAACTGGCTTTGGTTAGGAAATATTACCAGCCTAGCCAGTGCTGGAGTGTAGACTATCCAAGTTGTTCATTTGATTCAGTGGGGATCAGTGAGGGTTATCCATGGCTGCAAGCTGTTATGCTTCTGCTCACCAGAAATGGCTGAAAACTATAGATGTGAACTGTTTAAGTGACTAGGCCCAAATCTGCCACCAAAGATGACCTACAAATCCTCCTGCCTACTGGAACAGCCAAGTGCACCTACCTATCCACAGGTAGAGATTAGAAAGTTGTAATACAGGTCTGCAGTTACCAGCAAAACTTTGAATCCAAATCCCCCCTTTTTGTAAACTGAGCAAAGTACAAGAGAGTGCTTTCATTTTCTGGCTTTTGGTGCGTGAGCTGTTGCTTTAACAACAAATTGTGTTCAGCTAAGTTGGAAGGGTACCTCCACTAGGTACCGGATAGCTGGACATTCCTTATTTGTGGGTGAAAGGTTTGTTTATCGAAGTAGATACAAGATAATTCTCATCATGTGCACCCCCATTGACAATATGGGAGAGTATAGAATGTTGTAATGATCAAGAGTATCCAGGAGGCACTTTTCCAACTACTACTTCCTAAACAGTTTTCTCATGTTTGTAGCATGATAATTAAATGAAGAATGTTGCTTAATTTAGAATTAGAGAAGATACAATGTATATGGCAAATGAGTATGTAGAGGACATTCATTTCGTATGTGGATGATACCAAACCAGCTTGCTTAAACTATCACTAACCTGAGATCCAGCATCTATAAAATGGTCATGGCATTGCCCTTAGGAAAAAATGCTTGCTTTCTTTTGTCTATTGATTTCAGAATCTCCACACAGTGTCACTGCCTTTGTGTGCTTTCCTGTGGTCTCCTGGGGCTTGGTGGCAGGTTAGTTAGGAGTACATAGAACAATTCTATGTATGCTTTTATATTTTTCTCTTAGTTGAAAATGTGGGGATAATAAATAAAACTTTCTACTTTCCCAGACACTGTTTTACAGGGGAAATTAATCTTTCCACATTATTCAGGCCTTCAAAATTTTGTTGACACTACTTCATGCATGAGATTGGATGAAAGCTTCTGTGAGATGGCTCTATGCTACTGTGGGTTAGCTCTGAATCTCACATTCACCTCATGTAGGCCACCTGTCAGCCTTTATGTTACAGAAGCTTTTGACCCGTGTAGAGCTTTTCTGAGAGCTTATGTTAGGACAAAATTTGTTTCATAGAAGAAAATCAAGTTGTATAGCCACATTCACTAGGACACTACTTAGTCCATATTTAGTCCTTTCTTATGTATGTCAAGTTGATATTATCTTTAATCATGTTATTATTTGGTAACAATGTTAATATAATTGTTCTACTTTCTAAATAGTGTTCTTGTTTGTTTGCTTTTCAAAGTCAAGGGCTCAAAACCATGGTACAAGTTCTGCTTGAGAAGCATACGTGGAATTCCCAGTGATTGTACTCTATCATAGTGCTCAAGTTATATGTTTTACATACTCCTAGCCCAACTGTGAAGAAATTTGATTTGCTTCAAAGTGTAATGTAATCAAATCCTGGATGTTATTCCTAAGGTAGGATAGGTAGCTCCAGAAGAGGTAGAAAAGCAGCAAGTGGCAAATACAAACATTGCAATCTCTTGCGGAACTGAGTTAAGTAGAAATGGTGAAAGTAGTATATGTGGAGCCTGCTTTTGGAAGCTAAGCAGCAGAGAAATCTAAAATGCATTTCTACCTGTGGAAAGCACAAATCCTGCTTGGTAGAGTTAGGACAGAAATGCTGCAGACAGATGTGCCTCCAGCTCAGAATTGTGTGATCATCTGAACTTCTGTTATGGAATTAATTTACTGAAGCCTTCTTCCTCAGTCTGCAAAGATCTGGATGGGCAAACTGCCATGTTTGTGGAGGTGGGATTTCAACTCCAGGATACATTTTAGTGGAGCACTGGCAATAACATCCATACTGGGGAACGTGCTCTGATAGTGGCAGGACTTGCTGACTTCTGCCCTTCTTCTCTAGAGTCAAGTGTATCTCAAAGGTCCCTTGCTGCTGTCCTGTAGATGCTGTCACGAGAAATGGGCAAATGAGAATGCCATTGAAAGTCTAGAGGACATAATGTAAGTCCTTAACATTTTAGACTGCTATCCTTTCATAGGAAAAGCCAGTCTCCTGTGTGTTATTCTGAGTGATGGTGGGAAGACTTAATCCTTTTTGCTCACTACAAACATTGTCTGATTTTTGCATGGGGTTGGAAAATTCAAAATAATTGCTATAGCTTTGGGCTTCTGTGACTCTCCTCTCCATGCTCTTTCTTAAAAGGAGAGGCCTTTAGTGAAGTGTAGGAGATTTTGAGCATTGCAGACCTTGTTACTAGGTATAAGCTGAAAGTCTAAATCCTCACCAAAACATCATATGCAGTTTGTCACATCATTTGTTGCATCTGCCAGTGCCAGGAACTGACATAAGCATGGAAACTCAGTCCCATCACAGCTCCTGGATGTGTTCAGAGGCTACAAAATCCTTGGCAGGATGAGCAAAGGGAAACCTGCATCAGAGCTGTCTGCTTAACATCTGGACCCATCTACTGAAAGTACTTAGTGTCTCAATGCAGAGCCAATTTTCTGGCACATGAGAATGCAGAAATTCACACACCTGAGCATCCCTCTCAATCTTGCTATACTTCCAAAATATTTTTTTTAAAGTACACTGTTCACAGAGAAAGGGATGAATATGGTTATACAGGTAGTTCCCATGGCAAATACATGAATACCTCAGGAGGATTGCTGAAGAAGAATAATCATGTGAATCATGCTGAAGGAGAATTTTTCCTTTAGTGGCAGTATGGACAGTCCATTAAATCCACTAATCTTTATCTACCCAGTCATCCTAAACACCCTCATCATATCCTCAGTTTTAAAGTAAACTTACTCATAGCAAACTGTTGATTTTTCTTATTTCTTTATTTAAAAAAATCCTGTCTCTTGCTGGTTTACTTGCAAATGTTGCCAATTTGTGTTTGAAAGGTAGAAGATTGACGTTATTTAGTTAAGCATCTATCAAACCTATCAGCATTTTAAACCGGTGTTTAAGTTTAGCTAGAGTAAAGCGGGGTTTTTTCTTTCATTCTGTGATAAGACAACAAAACCACAGAATTCTTTTGGAATTAATGCGAGGACAGGTATGGTTTCCAGGCACATGGAGATTAGATGATCAGAAACAGCAGGTTTGGATTTACCAAAGGCAAATTATAATTCACCAGTCCAATTGTCTTGTATGATGAGATGACTGGCTTAGTGGATGTGGGCAGAGCAGCTGATGTGGTTTAATCTTCCATTTAGCAAGTATTTTGACATGGTCTGCTATAGTGTCCTCATAGTGAAACTAGAGAGAAGTAGACTGGAAGGACAAGCTACAAGGTAGTAGAAAATTAGCAGGACCTCTGAGATCAAAGAATAGCCATTAGTCATTCAAATTCCACCTGGTAGCTGGTGGTCTTCCTCGGTGGTCACTACTGGGCAATGCTGTTTGACGTTTTCCTTAAGGACCTGGTTGACGGGACAGAGTAGAGTGCCAGACCAAGTTGGTTGAAGGTACTGTAGACTCCAGACCAAACCATCTTATGCAAAGAATAATATGCTCATATGCTGAAAAAATGGAGAATATTTATTGATGCCATTTGTCTTTCTGGAGATAGAGTCAGGAAAGAACTTAGTAAATTATACGAGATTTTGTCTGCCTTCAGGTTTGAGAAACTGTATAGAAATGAAAATTAATCAGAATGTTGGCAACTCATCCTGTTGCTGCAGGAGGTTGGAGAATTGCTGACTTTGCTATTTTTACAGCTGTTTATTGTCTGTCTTGATAGAATCATAGAATGATTTGGGTTGGAATGGACCTTAAAAAAAATTTAGTTCCAACCTTCCTGCAGTGGGCAGGGACACCTTCCACAAGAAAGTGTCTTCTATGATAAAAAGATACATTTTAAAAACCATGAAGGTTTCTAGCATGGGAAATAAGACACAAGTATAAAGTGCTGTGCCTGGTGTTATCTGCTGTGTTACCTGGTCTCAACTGGGACATACAGAAAAATCTTACAAGGCTTGCAGGAATTCAGTGCAGATAAAGAAAATTTGTGTATCTGTTGTGCTGCAGCAAGGCAGATTCCAAATACATAGCAACCTTGTGGTAGCTATTATAGTCTTATGGTAACTAAACCAACATTCATATCAAGCATTTTAAACTGAAATAGCAAAACAATGCAATACCTGAAGTTGCTATAACTTGCATCAGTATTGCCAGAAATTCTAGGATTGGCTTCCACATTAAGCTCAGAAAAATGAGATTTTAAAGATACATATTTGGGAGATCTTTTTATTTGCTTCTTGACTTCTAAGCTTTGGGGATTGAATCAAACTCTCTCTAAGCCTCTCTCAAGCTTGTCATAACAGAGAAATGGATATAGGCTGAGTGCAGGAGAGTGGAGAAGGCTGCATAGGAAACCATGGGTTTTTTCCATAATCACTTTATTCCAGAAAATGAGGTTTTAGAAACACCAAATATTGCAAGGTGTGGTTGAGTAATGAGAGTGTGTGATGTTTTGAACTATATTTGTACAGCTTGGATATTTTCTCATATAATTTCTTTGGCAAGTTCTGGAGATTGCCAGGACTACAAAGCAATTCTGAGAGGCAGACCCTGCCCTGTTCCTTCTCCATCTCCCCCCACTGTTCAGATTCCAGTTTAACAATCTTGATGTTGCTATGGGATAATCAGTGACTTAAAAATATTTTCTTTTATCTCTTATGAAATAACATCACTGTGGCAGCATCATGCAAAGGAAGAGGATCAAACCTAGTTTTCTGAGGAAAGACTGTCCCATGGTTGTAACTGCTGCTACTCTCTGCACCAGTTTGCAGATTTTCAGCACAGTTTGCTGTGAAAGTGAAAAATATAACTGGCTAAATAAGGAAGAGCTGAGCAAACCCTAGCCAGATGGTGATAGCATCCAGAGCTTCGTGAGGGAACCCAGCTGATCTCTCAGGTATCAGAAATGATTTATTGGTGTCAGGCAAATTCCCCTTGCTCTGAAGCCAGCTTGAGTTTACCTGTGAAACACCACACTGTTCATTAGAGAATATTCCAGGTTTACAGTAATCATGTAATTGCATACAGGTGCTTTCTGCGCAAGTGTTCCTTAGACCGTCTGGAGCATAGTCTAGAGATTTCCAAAAGTAAATTTTCATATGGACTGCAGAGACAATAGGTCAGTTTGAGGGGCTAGTGTATGCCTCTGAAGCTTTTCTGTTTGTGTGAAGTCATCCACTGACAAGTTAATGCTTTATGTGCATACCGGAATATAGTACAGGCCTTTCCAACTTCTGGAGAGAACCAGATCCAGAAATATGTTTTCTCTCATGTAATACCAGTGAAAATATATTAACCTTTACTTGATCTTTTTTCTTTAGAAAAACTCAGTATAGTTTACAAGTTTAGAAAGTGTATTCACAAGCACAAGGCCTTGTAGCAGGCATTTCACTGAAATCCACTGTATAAGTTCCTTTGAACATGCTGAATGTTCTTCTGAAATTATCCTCTTGGCTGGCAAAGTTCTTTCCACAACAGAAATGAAAAATAAATCTTTGTACATAATTGAAAGTAATTTTTCTTCTAACTTTTCAGTGATCTTCCAGCCTTTGGCAGCTTCTCGCTCTGCAGGGTTAAGCAGACTAACATATGTGCTTCAGAATTGTTTTTCAAAAGGTAGGATTTAAAGTCAAGCGAAGCTCCCACAATTCTCATCTGTTCTGCCGTGGCACCCACTGATGCTCATCAGTGGGACTGTCCATCTTCCCTGTCTCTTGTCTTGTACCTTGTGGTACCAGGATGTTGGAGGCCTCCTGGAGTTTGTGGTGATCATGTATGAGTTTCACTTGATTGAAAAGAAAGCTAAAATCCTTCTCTTTGCGGATCTGCTCCTCAATATATCCAGTTGTGGTTTTGGTGAAGGTGTCTACATCCTCATTCATATCCATCATTGTGTTGCCATTATGCACTGATGAGATATTCTGCCTTGCAATCAGCATTGGGTTTGGGCTGGACAAAGGTGGTTGTCTTCCAAAATTAATTGGGGCAAGTTTTCTTAAATGCCTAAGTTTCAGTCCTGGTCCATAGGAGGTACCAAGACATTTGCTGCATGTTCTAGCAGTGCTTTGTGCCCTGAGGCATAGTCTTGGGTCTGTCACATAGAGATCAACTATACCATTTCTTTATAGCTCAGAACAGAAGGTTTCTTTTTCTTTTCAATAAAACAACAGTAACAACAAAAAAGGTCTGTGCATTTGTTTATATGGCATAGCTATGGAGAGCACTTTTATACTTCTAGTATCTCACATGATGAGGTGTCAGCTCTCCTAGCTGAAGTGTGGTGTCATGCTGGCAAAGTACTTGAAGGAATGCTATTATGTTGTTGGAAATGACATTGGTCATGCAGCAGGGGACAGTCTCCTGTCACAGTCCATAACAAGCCACATACCCAATGGAGCTGCGGTGCTGGTAAAGCAACAAATTCCAGCTTCTGCACTGAGATCCAAACCAGATTCCCAACTGCTGGTAGCTGCTGCCATCTCGCAATTCTTTCAGTGAGAACAGAAACGCTAACCCTCACTACCTATCCCAGCTACAGCCCAGGCCAGTCATTTTCTGCCTCCTAGGAGTACTGTAGTAGTTGAGATGCAATTAGCGCTTTTAATTTCCTGGCTTCAAATATTGACCAGTGGCTCTGTTTCATCATACAGAAGAATTACTTACAGTCATACATTTTTTAAGTACTTCTGATCAGGTTCATTATTGGGGGAAGAAAGTATTTAATGTTTCCCTACCTGCTGGTTAGGCCAACACTGAGCTCTTATAAAAATCCCACCCAGATTTTATATATGTACATGAGAGATGTTTTGTGGTTTGGGTTTTTTTAAGCAGATAGTGGTTTGTATGTTTAGAAAATGTGTAGATCACCTTAATTCTTCTAATTGTTCTAAATTTGCTGTAGATCAGCAGATACTGTTAAAAAAAAAACCACATAAACACTCAGTTTTATCATCTGGGCTATTTGCAGCTGTCATAAATTAATTCTCAAGTCATCTTCTCTGCAAGAATTGTTAATAGTGATATAGTATAAAAAATTAAGGTTAAGCTCTTTCTCAAAATTTATCATCTTGTTGAAATGACAGAGAGCTCATGTGGCATAAAAGGTCAGTTCCTATGTTATAGATAACTTTTTGTTTTCATCTCCTACTGTTCTTGCGGGTAACTAAAAATGTTTTGGACAGCAGATGTGGAACACTTAAAATATTTGGAATGTGTGGGAATATGCTGAGGGACCACCTGTCCTGCAACATGAAAGGCAGCACTGGTTTGTGAGCACTGTTCCTTACTCTGTCAGTGAACAGGAGGAGCTGTTAACTACAACTAAAGCAGAATGAAAACTGTGGTGTAACTACACTAGGTTGACTTTACTCAAGGAAACACAGGGAAGAAAGGCAAATCAACAAGTTCAATACTTAGCCAATAATCCACATTTGAGATTCCCTTAGTAAGTGTAGCCTGGAGCAGTTACTCAGTCTCAGGAAGCTCATGGTTAAGAAGAAAAGGAACCAATTTTATCTGATTTAAGCTAAAATAAGGCATTTTATTTATTGTTTACTACTAGTCAGATCCTATCTATTTAGTTACAAATTAACAATTACAACTAGGAATGACTGCATTCGTTATTCTTTGTGAAAACAAAACAAAACAAATCCGAAACCCTTTACATATTGTAGAAAACCAAGGTTTTGAGACTGAGGATGTGGAGGTGATTTGTTGCTGTTGTCTGGTTTTCTGCACGTTTACTATTTATTGGCTAAAGTTAACAAGTGCTGTTTCACAGATGAGGGAACAAAGGTGCAGATAGGATCAGTATGTAGCATTTGCATTTCTTCATTTGGAGTTCTGGCATGTGAGCACCCACGATTCTTTATTATCTTTTTCCTTCAATGATTTTTACAAAGGAGGATATTAAAATTGAGATGATAGCTACTTCCCCGCCTCAGGGAAGGATTATGAAGCTAGTTAATGTTTATACCAGTTGCCCCCTCTTTTCCGCTCTGGAACTGTTGCGTGAAACTACCATTGCTTTGGTCCAGGTTACAGAGCTCAGTGCTTCTGCCCACAGGCAAGTGTTGGCTGGGAAACAGTACATGAGGCTGTGCCCTGCAAACTGAAACTGGTACATAAATCAGAAAGAGATTTAGAAACTCAGATTCATCCCTTGGTCTATAGACTTTGGAAACAGTGAAGTCTGGTTACACTTAACGGCTTAGGTCTCTCTCTAAATTTTGGGTATGAATGTGAAGCTGCCCTTCAAAACTGAAATCTCTATCTGATAGTACATGCCCAGGGTCAGTGAATGAAACAGCTGTTGATGCACTCCCTTGATTAGGACCGATAGAAAAAGTCAGGGCACACATTAGCAGTGTTTCCCACAGCGAGTACAATTCTCCTTGCCCTCGGATATAATGGCTCGCTGCTGTATACTATGCAAACAAATTACACGTACTGTGGGAGCCACAACTTTAAATTTCTCAGCCTTTTTGCATGCAAAAATCCAGCATTAATTATGCTTTCTAACGTTTAGAGTTCCTCTTCGTTAGCTGGAGGGAGGTCTTTGTGATTAAAGGAAGCAGGTTTCATTGAGCCAGACGAGCTCTGCTTGTCCTCTTTTTCACCTCCCTGCAGGGCAAAGACCAACAGCTTGAGGGTGACCCCTTCAAGAAGTTTCACTGAAAAGGAAGATGAGAAAGGCTGGACAGGCTCTTTCTAATGCTCTGTGCTGGAGCCAGGAAAAGGCAGCTGTTTCTAGCCTTTCTGCCTTTTTTTTTTTCTTTTCTCTCTCTCCTCTCTCCACTCACCCCCCTCGCCTTTTCCTGGTGGCTGAGATCTGGGCTTGATGCCATATCTGTTTGTCTGTCTGTCTCATGTTGTTTTTCTCAGAGAGCTTCAGAGGCCAGTTGCCCATAGTCAGTTGCTGGGAACAGAGGTTGTTCCTTGTATCGTCTTAACTCTCCATGCCAGAGTGTTCATGCTTGAATAGGAAACAGCAAGATCTGTCAAAATAGCCCTTTTCTTTAGGGCTTTGAGGCTGCATTCTCCATGGCCATCTGTTCCCTTTCACCCTTTTGGACAATGTTGCTATTTGAAACCAACCACTCTTTGCTCTCTCTCTTTCCCCTTGCCCTCCTCCCTGTCCCCCTCTCTTGCCGTGTGTCCCCCCCCCCCGCATCAAAATCTGGGAAAAAAAGTTGTTTCTGGCCCTGACTGGCCTCTAGAGATTCAACCATTTTGTAGTCCAAGGATTAAAAGTGATATTTTGCAATTTTTTATTTTTCACTGACTTTTAAATATGTAATACATCTCAGGAGGGAAGAGTCACTGCAGTCAAAAAGATCATTTTGGATTTATGCATTACTCTTCACAGAGCACTTCATTGTCCTGTTGCTGCCTGATGCTACAGTGAAAACTTGGCACATCTTGGAATATTTTGCATTTTAGCAGGAACGGAAGGAACCTCCTATAGTTAAGGCTGTATAACTGTTTCCCTTCTAACCCTCTGTCTTCAGTCAGAAAAGCTTATCGGGATGAAATTTTCCAGTCTTGGTTGTTGTCCAAAATTGAATTTATTTGCTTAGTTTCAGATAAAGTGAGTCATTCCTTTTTGAGAATGAGTTGAAGAAGAAAGCATATACCTCCTGCACTCCAGGACAGGCCACTGCGCTGTGAAGAGGGGGACTGACTTGTTGAGAACCTCCTGGAAAGTCTCTGTCAGTCATGGAGTGAAGCCAGACCCCTGTAATCCTCAGTCATTTTAACATCCTCCATGTTATATACTGCCTCTGTGTGTGTGTGCCTAAGTACATAAACGTATACGTATTTTCAGCTTTGTAAATGAGTCTGTTCTGAACAGGCAACCACTGTGGTGTCTGTATGTACTAAATTGTTTCATCATTCATCGTATAATGAGAGGGAAGACACTTTATATACGTGGGTATATTGGCTGTGGAGTTAAAAGAAAATGTGAAAGTGCCCAGTTAACATGCTGTGAAGGTACTCCAAGCTGTGATTTTGAAGGTACTCCGAGCACTCAGGTCTATGTGTAGGACTCGCCAGGCAAGCCCATAAGGCAGTTCTTTAGAGAAGAGGTTGCATCCCTCAGCTTGTGTCTTGGGCCCCACTGCTCTGAGAAAGAGATGCAGCCAGTGGGACGTATTTTGGCAAATGCCGACTGGTGGTTAAATGTCATTTAAGAAATGCCACAGTCAACTCTGGTGATACTCATTGCGAGAAATAATTGAGTCCCTTGTTCTGCATTTGAGAGTCAGAGAGAGTGGCACATAGCATTTTTTACATTTAATGTTTCCTAACTTTTATGTTGCTAATCATACAACCAAAACATTCTTTCAGTTTAGTTTTTGTGATGGATAATATTAAGAGTTTGGCCAAATCTGAACTCCAGATGTGAACATCTGTAATTTGCAAACAGTCATCTCTAGCCCCCAAATGTTTGGCTGACCTCTGTTTCCATGTTGCAGGCTGAAAGAGAATTGTTTCATCCTGGAATTTCAGTTTTGATAACTGGCTCATTATCCAAGTTTTATAGCTCTAAGATTATTTTTATTTACACCTGGAGGCAACTGTTGTAACTGGTCTATAGGACCAGTGTTAAGAACACTCAAGTCTGAATTTTTAAAGAAATTATGACCGTCATCATGCAAAGTTTGCTGAGAAGTACAATTTAACATCAATTATTTTACGTAGTCCCTGTGGTTAACAGCCCCTCCCTGGACTCTTAATTATTGCATGGTTTAACCCTCTGTATCAAGAAATTGTCACTCACTGAATTTGGAAATGATCCAGAAAGGGGGCCACTACTGAAATACTCCTGTGCTCAGGAGTTACAAGGACAGTTAATTTAATTTGCTAGTTCAAATCCATGGAACTAGGCTGTGATCAGAAATTGTTATTTGCTAAGGCTTTTTATGATGAATATATTGAGAAAGGTCCACCACATTGTATGCTGAATGTCAGTGCTAGTGTTAATTGAGCAAACTCAGGTGCTGGCAGTAAACTGGCTGGAGATCATAAAGCTCTCTGTGGCTTCTTAGCAGAACGTATTTACCAAGGAAAACCTTAGTGCTCCTTTAAAACTAGCTTGCATACACCTACTGTCCTTTTCTCTCTGCCATGGAGGCATACAAAAGCCTACTCCCCAGGCAATGGACAGCCATGTCAGAAACACCCTTGGTGTGTTAGCACTAATTGGTGCTTTTATTGACCACTTTGATGGAGAACTCAATGTGCAACAGAAACTTGAGTTCCTTCTACCCCTGTCACTCTTCCATACCCTGACCCTCAAATGTAATTTAAAGTTCATTTGCAGACTGGCTCCTACCTTGTCTGGAGTACTGCTGCTTTTGCCTGCACTGTGGCAGCTTTTGGGTACAAGACCTAAGCTGCCAAGACACTGTTTCTTTAACAGAACATATTTTATGGAAAAAAATGTATGGTATGGGAATACAGTCTGTATCTCGGACCACAGCGTCCTAACATGAGCATACTGCTGTGAGCTGCGTTCTGAGGCTTGCTGCAGTTTCAGAGCTACATCTCCCTCCCCTCCCTCCAGATGTATTATTTTTGTTCTGCCTTTCTGGGGTTGAGCCATTTAGGCTTCCAGACCTCAGACTGTTATGTTAAGAGGCTTTTTTGTCCCTGTCAAGGAGGAGTGTGACAGCTGGCTCATTTGGTTCTAGCCTGGAAAGTTCGGAAGTGGCAAATCCAGATGATGGGTAAACACTAGCAAAGACTGATGAAGTTTAGCAGCTGACATTAACCATCCTGGGAAAATCAGATACGACAATGCTGTGGCTGTGTAGGTCAGAGGAATGAGGCTTGCAGCATGCAAGGCTTCAGTTGCTCTGACAGTGGGATTCTAAATCTCTGTTCTTTATTCAAGCCTTAAGGGACCTACACATGTGTAATTCTAGCATTCTGCCCCCTCCCTCCTACATGCCTTCTGATTAATATCATGATCTGTTTAATTCCCTGAGGGAACTTAACAAAAAAATATACAGCAATAACTTGTAGTATGATTGGTGAGGTGATAATTGAAATCATTTTCTGGTTCACAGCGCCCCAGCATTGCCAGATGCCATGATTGGGCAAGCTTTGTTTTCAACCTATGTATCCTATGTGCAGGCAGGCAAAATTCCAGATCTGGGTTGTTTGGGGGTTTCTTTACACCCTTAGGTCAATGGTTTGGGGTTTTATTTCCTAGTCTTGGAGAGACAGGAAGAAGTGACAGCATAGGAGAGGTTAGATGGAAGAAGCTGCTTTAAGTGTTCATGGTGAACGATGCAGGAAAGAACTCTGGATACTAAAAGATAGATGTAAATTAGTACAATTATATTTATCCTTGATTACAGAAAGGAATTGGCTTAACCACCATCTTCTACTTGGTCTTCACCATCCATCCCCCCAACACACTACTCATTGAATCATTTGCACTAGCAACGTAGCAATGATAGTGCTGGAAACTCATCACTTTGTGGGGTGTTGTCAGGCCACAGAGGCAGAAGATTTGCACCGGTAGAAAGAACATGTCTGTTCCCAAGGATCTCAACCCCACAATTCCCTGATTTGGGCCCTGTTTCAGGTGCTGTAAACCTCGAGCTGTCTTCCCACTTCCACAGATCTCCCGAGACCTGACCGTTTTGGTCATGGCTGGTAGACTGTTTGGCAAGAAATCACACCAGCTGGATTTTCTCATTTCTTAATGTCAGTTCCTTTTTTAGGTCAGCACACAGGAGTGTCAGTACTAGCATGTGTGTGCTTCTTTGTCTGTCTGTCTGTTTCTTTCTCAACTGAAAACAGAATTAACATGAACTCACCGATGTCAGGGAATGAGATCCTCTGGTTCAAAACACACTGTTAACAGTAGGTATGCTGGTTGAGGGATTAAAAGCAAACCAGCATCTGTCTGATTCTCTGGAGGACGCTTCCTGCATCTTCACCTGAATAGAGGTCCCAGCTGATTTTTTGGGGCTAGAATAACAGTTAATATTACTTCTTCTAATGTTTCATGGAGAGCACTGAAAGTCCTTATTTATGTACAATTCTCCTGGCCTGACACATATTTGGGTTTATTTTCCCTCATCTCTTAGGGAATTCCTTGTAAGTGGGGAATAATCAGCAGCAGCTAAGAGACTCTTAAACTGCAGTTCTCATGAAAAGAAGGTCTTTAGGTCAGGAACTATCTTTTTGTTCTCTCTTTGAAGAGTGCTTTGCATATTGCAGATGAGAGCTCTAGGAGCTGTCACAATAGAAATAATGAATGGGTGAAAAAAAGACAGAAGAAAGGACCTTATTCTTGATCTAATATCAGATTAGCACTGTAAAAATCACCCAGAAGGTGGACACAGATACACATAGATATAATGATAAATAAAAAAGTGTGAAAACTCACTTGTTTGGGCCATATGAGATAAATAAACTGTGTTACCCAAAATGAGAAGTGGGCTCATTCCCTTTCACTCACATTGACTGCTGTTGCCATCAGAACTTTGCAGCTGGAGACTTTTAAGTGTCAATTTTCAGTCTCTTGATGATGATGACTGAATCAGAACAGTCTTTAGTGTAATCTCTAGTAGGCACTTCAGCACTGCAGCGGTAGCATAGCTACAAACAAGGGATGGTCAAAAGAATTTCCATTGAAACCGTTTTTTTTTTTAACTAGGGATTAGTAGGGGTTTGCATTTAATTACTTTGTTTGCAAAGTATATTTTGATGGTTATACTATTTTTAAAACTAAATTACATATCACTGATTACTAAACAATACCCGCTTCCAGCTAAAATGTATTTTCTTATTTTTCATTACAAATTAAAGTAAGCTGGAATAATATGTTGTGGGAGGGTGCACAGATTTGGAACTAGGTGGTTTTGGGGAGCAAAATTGTCAGACTACCTCTCTTGATAAAAGAAGGAGAATAAGCATTTTAAAAATTCAAATTTTTACATGGCTAGTTTTATGGCCAAGCTTAGTCTCCTACAGCAGCAACTGGTTTTCCTGCCATGTATCATAAATAATGAAAGACTTTATGAAGGCAATGCTATCCCCTAGGAAGTAAGTTCTGTTCTTTTCTCCTAAGATGAACCAGACTCTGCTGTTGACATGCCTGTGTAGCCTATTCACTGAAGAAGATCTGTACGGGTTGAACAGGGAGCAACATTTGCTTTAGAGTCTGTTCATACAAATCAGTAATTTATTTTTGGTAATTATTACCTATGTTTAGGTATACATGTGCTTTGGTCTGTGTTTTGTCTCAAGCAGGTGGTATCAAATGGTGATTTAAGTAGCTGTCTCCTGCTAGGCCCGTGGCTTTAATGTAAAAGACCCATTTTTTCATCCTCACTTGTTTTCTGTTGGTTTTGTGAAGATAGACTATATGACAGGAAGAGTTTGGGAAGTATCTTGTTTGACCAGTGCAAAGAGAGAGACAGTCACCTCTGCTTGTTGAGAGAATCAGAGTCATCTTTTGCCTAAAGAATAAGCTGTGGAGAAGGACTGAAAATTGTAGAAGTCAGTGCGGGGGAGTTTGAAAGGCGCTGTGGTTAGTTACTGCACAGATGAGTTTGTCCTGTGGGTTGTTTTTTACTGTGTGATGGGTTTTTCCACCATTGGATGTTTTTGTACTTGTACTTTCTGAGTAGGTGAAGGTGGAAAAATAGATTGGGGGTTGAGGTTTCTTTTCTTTTTCCTCTCCTCATCTCTCCTCTCCGGTGTCATTGTTAGAGACCTGCACCAAAAATAGAGCCTAAATGCAATGCAGGTGAAAACCAGTGATCTTTATGAGCTCTGCCAGTGAACCAGAAAGCTGCACAGCCTGAGCAAGAGGGAAAGTACTTTCATTCTTATTGCATGGTGAGCTCAGTAGTTTAATTCTATATAAATTTTTTTTCTGTACTTTTGGAGCACTTTTTCATCCTTTTTGATAAATCAGGCATTGATCAAGATTATTTGATGTTAAGATTTGAAAGATTTGGGGACTGGTTGCTTCTCTATTTTGTTATTTCATTGTCATATTGTGCATCAATAAGTTTTTTGCATTTGATAAGAAAAGATGTTTGAATTACCGGATTGATAGAGATCACAAAGGGGCCCAGTGGTGGGGATGAACCTGTCAGACAATGACTCTTTCATCTGGCAAGACAAAAATCTGTATGAGAACGTGGAGAAGGGTGGAAGGGAACAGGTTATTTTTTTTAATCAAGAGTATAATCACATTCTGCCTGCAAGAACTCCTTGCATTTAAAATGTTGTTTGAAGAAATCTGTTTCATTTGATTCAAGACATTGGTCTAGTTTTCCTGATTTTAATAGGACCCTATGAAAGAAATAGGATTTTCGCCATCCTATTTTCATCCTCTTCAACCATATGTGCAACAACTGGGAATTGATTACAGGAGGATTTAGTCTTTAAACAGTCCCTCCTTATATGTAGAGGATGAGAAGGTGTTTGAGACCATGTCTGTGCTTGTAATTCTCTGTTTGGACAGAATAGAATAATCCCAGAATCACTATTGAGCTGAACAGTTTCAATCCTACTGTTTCCTCCATTGAAAAATGGAAGGTGGAGAAAACCCACTTTCCCCAATTCTGCCTATATGTGGCATTCATCTCAGTGATACAGAAGGTACTTACTGCAGGTTTGTTTCTGTCGCACTGATGAAGGAAGGAAACAAAATTAATCTGGCCCTTGTGTATAAAAAGGGCCAAATGCTGTTGCCCAGTTCTACTGACGGCTCTTCCCAGCTCTCCCACACTGGCAGTGGAGCCCAGTGTGAGCCTCTTCTGCTTGGAAGCAGCACTGCAGGCCTCAGCTGAAGAATCACGCTTTCTTCTTTGGTTTGTTTTTTTCCCTGATTGTGCAGAGGCATTTACTTTGCATTTGACTCAGACCACAGGAAGTTTTATTTTCACTTGTGACAGCTGTTCAGTGAGAGTGAGGCAGGCAATTCCTCCTTTATGCTTGTGATCCAGAACAGATATGGTCTCTTCTCTGCTGGTATCTCTGCTGGTGCCCTGAAGAGCTCAATTTCACAGGAGGCAGTAGAACAGGAACTTCATGCAGTCCTTGGCCTGTCTGCTGATGTGCCCTTTGAAGATCCAGTTTTCTCTTTGAAGATGCTAGTTCTTTTTGTGTGAGGAAGGAAGGAATGTTTACAGGAATTGAAATCACCACTTCATTTTACTTGAGCTAGATCTGAATATATAGAGCAGGGTTTTTTTCAGAGGTCTTCTCCCACCCTTTTAGCATGTGCCTTGACTTCCCCATGCTAGGATCCCATCTCTGTGCTTCTGGACACCCACTCCCTTTCCCACATACTGTATCCATACACTGAGATCTGCCAGCTTTCTCTCATCTGTCAGCCCTGTTTTCTTACTCTCCTTAGTCCCTGTGCTCCCTGTATCACCCATGTCCTGAGCAGAAACCATCATGCCATCAGTGACTGCAGTAAAAGCTGTGCTCCAAGAAGGCTGGAGAGATGGAAACTGCTGCCTGTCATCCCCGCAGCATGGATAGGTGCCTTTGTGTCACATCTGGGAGTTGTTGCTCCATACCACTCTGAAGTGGTTCAGGTTGGACAGTTTGGGGTCCTCTGAGTAGAGACCAAAGTCACTTATGAGCCTGTTTTCTTCTAGGGCCAAGGTTGGTCTGATGCTCCCATCTCTAAGTATGAAAACGTCAGGGTTTAGAAGAACAATGCAATGTGTGCTAAAAAAGATCACTCTCTCTTTGTCCAGTACTTAAATGACTAAGTAGTGGTTGAAATAACAGAAAAGATAAGTCCAAGGTTTTTTTAAGGCCATGTTTGAATATAAATCTATTTTCTTAACATATTATCTTTCCTTCCTCTGAGACATTTACTATCTTTTTGTATTTAGAGCAAGGAGAAGGAATGAAGCATGTGCTGTTACTGCCCTTGAACTTCTTTGCAGTGCTGGCACTGCTTCCTGCTAGGTTCACTTCACTTCTTGTTGGTTTGCCTTTCTGTCTGCCTAACACATCAGCTTGCAGGAGGATGCCTTGTAAAATGGAAACCTTTCCTGTGAGGCATTCCTTTCTACCCTGTAAAAAGTCGTTGCTGTAAATTTGCTCCAGTCTTACTAACCACTTTGCACCAAAGTCATAAATTTGAGTAACTTCACAGAAGAGGATTTGCCTGAAAGTGGGTCACACAAACAGCCCTCTTCAGACAGGGGCTGACACAGTGTGGTACAGTGGGCTTTCTCCTCTATAATAAAATAAAATAAATGACAGCAATTAGCTTGTTTGTTCTGCCACAAGCCTTACACTTCTAGCACTTCTGTTCACTTTGGGACAGGTTTTATGCCTGGAAGGAATGCAGAATTAGGAATTGCTATGGAGCGATATCTCTGTAATATCAGCAGACTCCAAACATTTAACTGCTTAAATGCCTGGCTCAGGATTGCAACAGCAAGATGTTACTCCTGTTAGGTAATAGCAGAGACATATAATTTGAGGGAATTTTGGATGTGGATTTTGTTACTCTTTTATGCCAACATGTGTCTGGGCTTCTTGTCTGTAGTCAGAGGCCCTCGAGCAGCAGCAGGTGAATTGCTTCTCAGTGGTGTGGAGCAGTGGCTTCCAGCTGCATACAGGGGTGCAGCTACACCAGCTGTGGGGGTAGCACCTCCACACTCACCAGAAATCACACTTCCTGCCTCACTTGAGTTTTGTGATTCCTACCCATTTCTAGCAGGGGGGGAAAAGGGCAACATTGTCTTCAGGGGGAACTTGCAGCTTATTCCACGTGAGAGAGGACTGCAAAACTTTAAAGCTGCTTCACTGTCTTTAATTTTCCTTTACCTTTGTACAGTATGTGTGCTTTCATGGTGTTAGCACAAAACTGAAAGTTTTTAAAACTTAAAACTCACTTAATTAGCTTGGTTTAAGTCATTTTATGGGAATGAAATTCAGACCTCCCAGCACCCTGCTTTGACACTTGAACCTGCTCTCTCCTCCAGCTGGAAAATTAAATCCAAAACATAAGGGAAGAGGAATTCTTATGGTCAGCGCATCCAATAGAGATAAGTTAGACTAGTTAACTGGATAGGATTCTTAATACTGAAACTTCCAGTTAGGTGCCTCTGTGGTGAGTTATTGAGGTGGAAGTTTGATGCTTATCAAGATATGAAAATACCTTTGTTTTGAGGAAAGAAAAGCAGCCATCCTTGCTGGATGGCACAACTGTAGGCTGTTTTAAGACTAGAACAGGTATTCTGGAGAAGCGAGTATTGTGCATGTCACAGTGAGTTCCCGTGATGTGGGAAGTAATTCAGACAAGTACAGAGTCCAGACGTTTTTCAAAACTATTAGCTTGAACCAGGTGCTTCACTCATTTCTTCTGTAGACATTAAACACTTGAAGGCCTAATCCAAATCCAGTTGATGTTAACTGAACCTTGTATTACTTGGTGGGGTGGGCATTTGTTGAGGTATTCAGCTGAATCCTGTAGCACGCTGCAGTAATTCCAGGCCCTTTTCTCCAGCCTGCTGCTGTCCTCTGCCTAGTGCACACAATATCCTTCTAATTGCTTGCAAGCTACCAGCAGTGATGCAAATAATGATTATTACTGCATGCCAACACTTTTGGTATTACCCTTTACTGGATATTTTTCCAAAATAAAAGCTTTAGTGAATGCAGTATTTCTGCTAAATACTTGAGAGGAAGTAAAAACCCCACAATCTTGCAAATGTAAAAGCAATGAAGAGTTTTAAACCTGAATCTTTTAGAAGCTCCACTGGACCATGAGAAGACTTTGTCATCTCAGTACAGTTTTGCTTCCAAAACCCAGTACTTATAATTTAAGTTTCAACATTAACTGTTGCATTATTGATGATTTTGACAGAAACGTAAGTCTGCTCTGAAGTTTGCATTGCAGAGTAAGTGTTTGGACTAACTTCAGTTGAGAAGGATTTCATGACTGTCCTGGGGAAGCAATTTCATTTGTTGCCTGATAGATGACAGGAAGCTCCCTGACTTTAAATCTAACTTTCTCTCACTCATAGCTTTTTAAAAGTATGGACTGCCTGCCTCAAACAGTTTAATTTTCAACTTGCACGTGATCATTTATACCCACATGACTATTGGGATTTTATTTCTGCGTTTATTTCTTTTGTCTGAAGTGTCATTTGAGGTACAAACAAGCCACCCCTCTATCTGTTCATCTTGCACATAACTTGTGGGGGCAAAGATGAAGGTCTCAGGCACCTACCTGCCTGCATATATGTGTGTGTGTGTGTGTGTGTGTGTATATATGGGTCTCTAGTTTTAGTAAGAGAAAGCTCAGGTGCAATGGCAGTTCAGCAAGCTGGGTCATGTGCCATTATTGGAAACACTTCTGTATGTTGTCATTGCTGATTGCAGCAAAGTGCATTTTCCTTCAGGGTTATATAAAGTTCTTATGATTTCAGAGACACCAAAATGGTACTTACAGCTAAGGGGCTCTCTTCTTTGCAAATCTTAGAATATGTGTAGGATGCCTGTTGGCATTAAGCAGTGTTCAGGTTTTTAGGTTGGGGTATTGTGGCACCACGTTCTGCTCCCCTTTTTGTTATATCAATATATGCTGTCACTCTGCTGGCCTGCTTCCCTCGCCTCTGTGCCCACAGAAAGCTGGTTTGCTTGTGGATAGACTATCTAAAGAGGAAAAGGCAAGTATCCCCTGTGCATGGTGCACCTCCAAATATATAGAAAATGCACCAGTCTCTCCAAGAAAGTAGGTATTGCTTTGCAACATATCCTTAATTCTTGACACTTTGTCTAGGTATCAGAGAGTGAGATAGAGAACTCACATTGCTGTATAAATAAAACAGAAAGGTAGGACATTCATGTGATAGTGCCATCTATTAAGTACCAGTTGTGGTTACCTAGCTGAGGGAATGATCTGAGATGGCCGATTAGAGTTTCCATGCTGAATAATTCTCTGTACCACAGTCCCAATGCAGTTTCTTTCATATTTATTTCCAGGAGCTTCTGGAAGTGGGAAGAGGAAATCTGGTTGTGTGATAGCAGCCCTTGGCAACACATGGAGTCACAGTGTCAATACAAGGCTCATACTACAATATCATGACTTGCCAACAAGACAGGTGAGAACAACAAAGAGAGTTTGAATAAAGCTACAACAGCAATGCTCAGTCAGATGGGCTAACTGTGTCCTTCAGCCTCTCTGGTAATGCCACATGCGTTGAGAACCTGGTGCTCTACAGACAATTGCTTATTTGGGGTTGGGAGTAGTCAGTGTCCTTTGTTTTTCAGGGATGGCAAATCCCCCAGTGCCTCCTTGTGTTAGGATGGGCTTATCTTAGTCACAGGACCTAGTGTTGGCCTGTTGGCACAGGCCAAAAGTTCTTCGAACTTTTAGTGCATTTCATGTTGTGGAGATGAAGGGTGATCCTTAAAGTAATTCCTGCACAGGGTTTTTGGGGCAGGAGTAGGAGGCTAGTGCTTTCACTGCCATGATTTTTTTTCTGTCATCCTTTCCACTCTTTGTGCCAAACTTCAGCTGTGACTGTTAGGACAGGGAGCACTCTGTCTTCTGCAGCTACTGCTTGCAAGTTAAGCTTGCTGCCTGCCCCAGCAAGCTTAACTTTGAGCAGTAAGTGTGGTACAAATTTTCCCGAAGTATGCCTGCAAAAAGAGTGCTTACCCTTTTCACTAAGAGACTTCATGCTTTTGAGTGAAATGGAGTAGCATTTTAGACTGCAATATTCACCTCAACTTAAAAAAACTGTGAAAAACTAGGAGGCGAGACATTGGAGGTTTCATTGAGGGAATAACTTTTTTCTGTTTTTAAAAACATTGTAACCCATGATTTCATCTGCCCCTTGGGATATCTGCGGTTATAATCTCTTTTGGCTTTGTCTGTTCTGTTTTTGCATTGATGTAACTCTTTCCAAAGGCTGTGACCCTCAGTCTTAATGTTATTGATTTTCTGCCTGTTGAAGTAGAGAGCTGTCAGAAAAATTGCTCCAGGAGATTTGTACCATCTTTCTCCTATAGCATTACTACCCATGTACGTTCAAGTTAGTGCTCCTGGTTTTACTGTCACACCACGAGGTTTCTCACTTTTAGGTTGCAGTCTTCAGAGCCTGAGTAGAGCAAGCCATCCTGTTTTATTCTGCTCATTAGAAGTAAAACTATAATCATGGCATTTCTGTTCCTGGAAGTAGTGGGCACTGTGAAGCAATGGTAGTCCCCTGGACTCTGGTAGCAGGCTAAGTGTGTCAAATGCAGATAGAAAAGGCATCTTCTGGACTCTGTTCTAAAAACTGTGCACAGTTGTATCAAAACTGCTGCTGCTGCTCTTGTAAGTTCTGTATGTTCTGGTCTGTAATGAGTTCTCCTTTTCTACATGTGTGTGCAAAATACAAAGCTGTTCACAAATTTCCTGGATCGTTTTGGAGTGTGTGAGAGGTGGAGCTGGCAAAGGGAAAAGGGCAGAAACTGGGCTCTGTGCTAATTCATGATGCTCAAAGTCCGCTAAAAGGGATTAAGAACATTCCTCTTCTGGTGGAAAGAGGGAGCAGTTTTCCTAATGAACATTAGATGTAGTTTTTCCTGATTTTGTTTGAGAATAGATCACAAGTGTATGAAATGTTGTTTTCAATCTTTCAAAATTCCATTATTAAAAATATACTAGGATCTGCTTAAAAAAAACCACAGAGTTTTACTCTGTTCCTAACTGGATTTATCAGGTGTACCACCTTGCTTACATGTGAAGCCACAGGCTCATTCTGGTTTAGTTAAGCAAAAGAACTAACTTTGCAGTGAGGAAAACCAACCCCAAAGTAAACATTAGTATATATTATTAAAAGCAAAGTGATTTGAAACAGAAGTGTGATATAAATAGTGGTATGTTTGTGAAGCCCATGAATGAAATGGGATTTATCCATGGTGTCCTGTAAGTATTTTCCTGTTGCTGATATCTGTGTCCTGTTTTTAGATAAATTTTCTTTTCTTAAACTTGTAGAAATCTTTCAGCTAGACATGCAGTTTCCAGTTAGAGGAAGGCATCTAGAATTACCCTACCTGTAGCAGCACCGTATTGATTAAATTACCATAGTTTTACACACATAAATTCTTTTATAATTGCTTTATAGCCACTTTCAGAAATGAATTTTGAATAAAGGTACCTCAGTTCTTGAGATGCCATTTCAGTCATCATAAGGTGGTTCTGCCGGTATTGGATATCAATGATTTGAAAATCAGCACTTTTTAAGGAAGCTTAACTTGGAGGTCCAAAACTTCTCAAGTCAGTAATCACTTCTACAAATTCTCATATTACTGTGTAAAAAAAAAAATAAAATAAAAAAAGGAAGCCTGTGATTATCTGTGCAGTCTTGGTTTTAAAGTGAAATTCTGCCCCAGGAAATTACTGAAAGCACACTGTTGTTCAGAGATTTGGGTGAAAAGTAGTGCAAAACCAAGTATTCCCTGCTTTTCATGATTTGCAACCCTGCAGAATCAATACAGTTTAAGGAATAAACTGTGTTTTGTTCTAACTTGCACAGTGGACATAATTTTTTCTTTCGAAAGCTAGAATTCATTCTTTTTTCAGTCACTTGACCTCCTGAAGATGTTCTTCCTGGCTCTGCTTTCTCTCTTTCTTTCCCTGGAGGTGCTGGGACTCTGGTGACGGTCTGAGGGATCCTCTCTTACATCCAACTTCTGTGGTAGGAGAGCCAGTGCGCTAATCCTTGTTGGGAAATCCTACCCATTGAAAGTACCTCTTGAGATACATGGGGCCACCAGGCCCAAGGATGGTGTTCTTCAAAACATGAAGTGATAATGTAATCGTTAAGGAGGATTCAACAAAGCAGTTTTCCAGAACTATAGTATTTTCTGGACAGAAGAGGCCACTGCGCTACTCATGTTCTTAGTCATGCAGATCTTCCTTTCTGGGAAAGTTTGGAGATGTAGTCCTTGTTCCTGAAACTTTGCGGAATGCCAGGGCAGCAGGTGGCAGAACGGGTATGCAATAAATCTGGGGAAAGTAAGCATAGAATTCCTGCACGGGATTATTTATTTATTTTTTTTTAATGTATTAAGTAAAAGATCCCTTTATTTTGTTTGTCAAGCAGACATTTTTTCAGCCAGCTATCCCTTTTTCCACTCCACCCTCAGTGTGTCTGGTGAACATTAATAAGACAGCAGCCAGTTCAGCAAAGTAATGACATTTCTGGGACATCCTGCCTGCTTTAAAATCAATTAGGTTTCCTTTATTGCTTGGATGGGAACAGGTTTCTGAACAAACAGATGAACTTTCCTCTTTTTGCTCGCTTCTAGAAACCGGTGTTCTGGTTTTTGTTTCCTCCAGGGCAGAAGCAATGCCACTAGGGGAGGGCAGAAGGAGGTTTACTGTCAGCATTTAAATTCATTATGCCATGAAAACCCACAAGTATGGACAACAGTGGGAGTCTTCTAACTGCTGAGACTGAGCTGCACATGTTCCTGAATGGTACAATGGCAGAAGAGCTTGGGAGAAAATGGGAAAATTTGATTGTTTCGAATAAATGGGATTATGAAGGGAGTCTGTTATTATCCTTATGGATACTGATACTTGGTTCTCCCTAAGTACTCTTTTAAGTAGTTGACCATAACATTTGTTTTCCTGAAATCTGTACATAAGCATGCAGACCCTTTGAGTTTGGGCCAAAACCAGTGGGGCTGCACTAGAACACTAGAAACTGTCAGCCTCTTCAGTTACACCTATGTGTATAATTATCCTTCTTTCCTGAGCTGGGGTCAGCAGGCTCCAAGGTTACTGTTTTCATGTGTGCTCAGCTGTCTTTGGGGAACAGCATGGTAGGGTTTAATACATTGACATGCTATATTTAATGTTTTGTTCTTGTCTGTTGGAGACAGGGTGCTGGATTAGGTAAGACACTGGCCAGGTCTGGTATGGCAACTTCTATGAGCCTGGTTTATTTGATAGTTTTCATGGGATTTGCGAGACTCATAGTATTGTGTTAATGTCTGTAATGTGTTTTGAAATTCTGAGATGGAAAGTGCACATAGATTTGTTATTTTATAACAAATCAGTGTTTTCCTATGGTATTTTCAAGAAAGAGCATTTAGAATCATAGAATAATTTAGTTTGGAAAAGACCTTTAAGATCATCGAGTCCAACCATTTACTGAGCCCTGCCAAGCCCACCACTAAACCACGTCCCTCATAAGTGCCACATCCACACATTTTTTAAATACTTCCAGGGATGGTGACTCACCCACTTCCCTGGCCAGCCTGTTCCAATGCTTGGCAACACTTTAAGTGAAGAAATCTTTCCTAATATCCAGTCTAAATGTCCTCTGGCGCAAATTGAGGCTTTTTCCTCTTGTCCTATCACTTGTTACTTGGCAAGAGACTGACACCCACCTCGCTCCATCTTCCTTTCAGGTAGCTGTAGAGAACAATAAGGTCTCCTCTGAGCCTCCTTTTCTCCAGGCCAGACAACCCCAGTTCCCTCACCCTCTCCTCATAAGACTTTTGCTTCAGGCAGTTTACCAGTTTCAATTCCCTTTTCTGGACCCGCTCCAGCACCTCAATGTCTTTCTTGTAGTGAGGGGCCTAGAGCTGAACACAGTATTCAAGGTGTGGCCTCACCAGTGCCCGATAAAGGGGAATGATCACTGCCCTGGCCCTGCTGGCTACACTATTTCTGATACAGGCCAGGATGCAGTTGGCTTTCTTGTCTGCCTGAGCACAAGCTGGCTCATGTTCAGCCAGGTGTTGACGAACACCCCCAGGTCCTTTTCCACTGATCAGCTTTCCAGTCACTCTTCCCCAAACCCATAGTGTTGCATGGGGTTGTGACCCAAGTGCAGGACCTGGCACTTTGCCTTGTTGAACATCATAGCACTGGCCACAGCCCATTGATCCAGCCTGTCCAGATCCCTCTGCAGAGCCTTCCTATCCGCCAGCAGATCAACACACCCACCCAACTTGGTGTCATCTGCAAACTTACTGAGGGGGGCACTCGATCCCCTCATCCAGACCATTGATAAAGATGTTAAACAGAACTGGCCCCAGTACTGAGCCCTGGAGAACACCACTTGTGACTGGCCACCAATTCCATTCACTACTATTCTTTGGGCCCAGACATCCAGCCAGTTTTTTACCTAGCGAAGAGTATGCTTGTCCAAGCTGTGAGCAGTGAGTTTCTCCAGGAGAATGCTGCAGGAAACAGTGTCAAAGACTTTACTGAAGTCCAGGTAAACAACATCCACAGTCTTGTCCTCACACACTAAGCGGGTCACCTTGCCAGTCAAACAGGACCTGCCTTTCCTAAGCCTATGCTGACTGGCCCTGATCACCTCATTGTCCTGTGTGTGCTGTGTGATGGCGCTCAAGATGATCTGCTCCATAACCTTCCGTGGCACGGAGGTCAGACTGACAGGCCTATAGTTCCCTGGATTCTCCTTCTGGCCCTTCCTGTAGACAGGCGTCACATTTGATAGCCTCCAGTCCACTGGGACCTCCATGGTTAGCCAGGACTGCTGAAATACAAATAAAATGCAAACAGCATAGTTGTGTTTTCTTCTATTAGTTTTGTAGCAGTTATAGCTACCTACTAAATCATGGAAAGTGGCTTGGTAAGCACTTCTGCGAGCTCCCTTAATACCCTTGGGTAGATCCCATCCAGCCCCACAGACTGATGTGTGTCTAAGTGGTGTTAAGTTGTTAACCATTTCCCCTTTGATTATGGTAGCTTCTCTCAGCTCCCCATCCCTGTATCTCAGCTCAGGGGGATGGATACCAGAGAACAACTGGTCTTAGTATTGAAATATGGGCTGGAGCTTTCAAACTGTGCCAGGTGAGCTGTTGAGCAGCAATTTTCCTGCTTCAGGTAAAGTGTTTCAAATGCATAAGTATATGTTGACTCATTCTTAAAAAACAAAAGTAAACAAAAACCCTTCTCTCATTCAGATTATTGCCAGACATAACTTTTGTACTCTCCTTGGTTACCGACCAGCTGTTTTGTCTCGCTCTGCTTACTATCATATGAATAAGCCCTGAATAAGCATTCCAAAATTGCAATGGTGAAGTAACCATGGTACTTGCTGGCAAAGAGAAAGGCTGGGAGAGACCCAAAGGGAATGGGGATGAAGTTTAACATTTACGTGACCTGCTAAGGCCAACTGCCATGATTCTTTACCTTAAATTTGTTATATTTTTAGTAAAGCAGTTCTTTGAAATTGTACAGATGTTTGGCTGCAACTCTACAAGTCATTATGAAAATATATTAAAAATAGAAATAATGTAACTTGTTGCAGTTGTGGTGGTTTCAGAGCATAAGTGAGACCAGATTTATCTCTCCCTGTCAAACACTGAAGGTAGTTATTATGGGGACTCTCCGGCTGTTGGATAACTGTCCCATTTTAAAGATAACATCAGGTGAGGTTTTCATCCATAAAAAAGGGAAGCAAATGAATTACAGAAAATAAAACTATTTCAAACAAAGCACGTAGGCTGTGGAGAAGAGACGTATACCAAGTACTGTTGTCTGGGGTTAACGCTTTCTAAATTTTGCCTTAATAATCTGAAGGATAGGAAGTACACTAGCACAGTTTGGAAATGGCATCCAACTTTTTGTTGTCAAAACATGACAGGAGATTGTAGCCTCCTACTATAAAGGGTTCTTATTACTTTGGTGAGATGGTAATATTTGCTGTGGAGAAAGTGATGAAATGTAATCAGACAGAACTTTCTAGGGGTTGGACTAGATGATCATTAAATGTGCCTTCCAACCCAAACTGTGATTCTGTATACTGAAATCTCTATGAGATAGGAAGAAGGTCTAATAGAAATAAAATACAAACTGCATAGATGTGTTTTCTTCTATTAGCTTTGTAGAGTTATACTAGCAGTTGCTACTAAAGCAAATGGAGAAGAAAATGCAGTGGAGAAAAAAAAAAGATATTTTAATAGTCTTAAACATAATGTTGGAGTTAGACAAGGAGGATGGAGGTGGCCACTAGCATTGAGAAATGCAGACAGAAAGCTTTTTAACTACTTCAGTGGGAGCAGAGGAGAAGGTAGTTCAGTCTTTGACATCGTGGGCCAAGAAAGAGCCCATAGAGACCTGGGCAATGAAATCACTATTTCATTTCATGGTCAAAGGAGGTGACTAGGGATGTGTGGAGGTTGCCCATTGTCATGTGTGAGGCAAGGAGTATTGTCTTAGAATCATAGAATAGTTAGGATTGGAAAGGACCTTAAGATCATCTAGTTCCAAACCCCCTGCCATGAGCAGAGACACCACACACTAAACTATGTTGCCCAAGGCTCTGTCCAGCCTGGCCTTGAACACTGATCTAGAAGTTGGGGATACTCAAAAAAGAAGTCCCAGTATCCTAAAGAAGTACAGATGAAAGCTCTGCGTGTGGGTTTTTAGCAAAAGTATTAAGACAAATGAAGTGCCATTCAGCAGCTGTGAGCCATGTTGGGAAAACCTGTCTCTATATGCTACATGAATTGTGTGCATTGTACAGTCATGCAGATCATTTACACAGTACAGCATATTTTTTTTCAAGTGTTTAGACATGAGAAAATCTGCAGATGGCAGTGGATCATGAGGTCCAGTAAGCAGTGATGGAAAAAGGATGTGGCTATTGGGTTGGTTTAAAATAGAAGTGGTGTAAAGTGTGTTCTAAGCCATCTTATTATATTATGTGCTTATTATATGGAAAATCAGCACTGTGAAAACATGAAAAGGGATTTCAATTTTTTTAATTTTTTTTTTTTTAAGGTAAGAATGCAGGTATGGAGTCATGCCAGGGATGGGAAATTTTGCAGGAAAATAGATTATTTTTTTTAAGGTGAGATTAATGTTTTGTGGTTCTCCATTACAGAGTATGGTGCTTTTGAAGAAGTAGCTGTAGAAAGACTGCAGGAGTGCATATTTGAATTCTGCCAGTCCTTCCATTTAAATGAATGTTTTTTTTTCTAGGATATGCAGTTTACTTCAGAGGCTTCTGCCTCACCCCTGCAATTGTTTGGATATTTTAAGTTGAGACACAATGAAAGGTTGCTATGGCCTCAACTTTCCATGCATGTGTACAAACCACATCCTTTAAAATGCATAAATGAGGAATTGATGGGTTTTTTCTGATTGAAAAGTTTCTAGACTAGACTGATAGCTCTTATGACAGAAATCTGTTGCTTATCCATAGACCATATCCAAGTGTAAGCAATATGAACTTGAGTTACATGTGAACAGGATGAAACTGGACACAATGCACAACTGTAGAATAAACAGGTGATTATTGACACAGTATGATACTGACTCAATCCAGCAGAAGTGCCAAATGAAAGGGTGCCATAAAAATAGAGAAGGTTCACTAGGTCACCTGCTTTCTGGCTTGTGTGTTTGTTCATGTCTCTGTTTGCAGTAAGCTTCTTTCTTAATAAACTTGTGGGGGATGGTCATACAATATAAACATCACTATAGCCCTGTCTACGTTAAATAGGACTGGATTTATGGCCCTCTTCTCTTAACAGGACACTTTTATATAAAGAAAAATATTTCCATCATTCTTGCACAAGAATTCATTTACTCAGGTGCTTTTATAACACAAATCAGTTTATCTAAGTATCTAAATAGAAATGAAAGGACAGTAGATGAAATAGGGACAGAAGAAAACTTTTAATTCATCTTTTTCTCTGTCAGTTTTGTAATAAGCATTGCAAATTTTCTTAATGAAGATTATTTTAATGTCAGATTGACAAAATATAGCAGCAGCTGTGCAAACTTCAATCTCATAGATCTGTAGTTCAGAGCATCCTAAACAGAGAAGCAGGAGCAGCTGTGAGGCAGAGAGGCAAATTCAGTCATGAAGTTATGCTGTGTCTTCCTACCGCGGCTGGGGGCAGCAGTGGGTACTTTCTATTAGATATCTTTGACCGATAGGCCAGTCAACTCTCAGAGGAGACTCCGTTTTGTTTGCTGCTAACCTGTGCTGGTTACAGGTTAACCATCTCATATTATGTTATATTTTTTAATTACTATGCAAGCATACTAATCCATAAGAAGAATGTGGATTTGCTTGAATGAGTCCAAAGGAGGGCCATGAAGATGATCAGAGGGCTGGAGACAGGCTGAGAGAGTCGGGCTTGTTCAGCCTGGAGAAGAGAAGGCGCAGGGAAGACCTTACAACAGTCTTCCAATACCTAAATGGGGCCTATGAGAAAGCCTTTTTACAAGGGCATGTAGTGACAAGGCAAGGGTGAATGGCTTTAAACTGAAAGAGGGGAGATTTAAGTGAGATAATAGGAAAAAAATCTTCACTACGAGCAGTGAGGCACTGGCACAGCTTGCCCAGAGAAGCAATCCCTGGAAGTGTTGATGGGGCTTTGAGCAACCAGGTCTTGGTGGCAGGGAGGGATGGAACTACATGATCTTTAAGGTCCCTTCCAACCTGTAGCATTCTATGATTTGTGATTCATGTTAATCAGATAGAAATTCTTAGAAATCAGGGCTATGTCTCCCATTCTTTATTGGGAGCTACTTAAAGGTCAGGATAGGAGGGGTAAGATTACTGTAATGAAATCTGTTTGGAATATAAACAGAAAACTTCACTCTCTGACCCTGTTAATGCAACGCCCTTTACAAACACTGTATTTACAGTTCACTAAAACAGCATAAAAATGGGCAATAGAAAGAACCAGATATGACTTTCAGGCTGTGGTCTGAATTGCCTGAAGAATGCTCTGTTTGTAAGCTTAAGTCCCATTGCAGAGAGGGAATAAACACGAATTCTCATCCTGTTTATATAGAATCACTTTTCTGATTTTGATTGGACTTCAGTTTGAGTTTTCCCCTCAAAAACCAGAATGTAACTAACCTAGGGCAGATTCTCTCATCAATATCTGAAACGTCATTACTCCTAACATCAGAGTGGCAATGACCCAAGTTGTTTATCCTTGCAATGCCTTGGCATTTTTTTGGTTTGGGTTGGTATGTTTTGTTTTTTGGTTTTTAGGGGTTTTTCTGGGGGGGTGGAGAGGGTGTTGCAGTTTTTTTGTTTGTTGTTTTGTGTTTGTTTTTTTTTATTTGAAAACAAGCAAACTAAAACACCTACCTCAAATTTAAGTGTTTATTATTCAGAAAAGTTCTGCTAAGTCTTGGAATATTGTATACTTAATGCTTGCAGGCATTCTTAATAGTGAAAAAGGTCAGAGTATCATTATAAAGGAACTGGACAACCTTAAGTAGTAAAAATATAGTAGAATATAACATTGTAATAGATATAATCTGTACAATTATTTTGGGCATTACAGGCGAGTTTCTGCTGTATATAATGAGCACAAAAGCTCAAAGTGAAGCTGATACTCGTTTAGTTTATCACAGAAAAACTGATTTGACAGTGTGAGGTAATTATGAAAGGGGTCTGTGCTAACCTAGAATAGTTCAGGCAAGGTGTTTTCGAAGGAAAGAGAAAAGTGTTGGTATTGTTGTGGAAAAGCACTGGGGACATCTCTGGAATAATGTATTTGGCCTGGACATTTGTGTTCAAGCTACTATCTTCTTCTTTCTTCTCTTTCTACTTACTTTTTTCACAGGTAAGGGGAAGTCCTACAGAGAATATATTTATTGACATAGCAACAAGTTTGAGCTGTCACTGGTAAGAAAAATAAACCTCAGACAAAGTTGTAAAACCAGATAAACTTTGATGTACTGACTTCAGTGGGCAAAATGGGTCACATCATCTGAGGAAAGCAATGGATCACACACGATCCCCATGTTCAGGCATTGTAACTTTTACAATGCTCTAAACGTTTTAAGGGAGAATCATCTCAGGGTCTTGTAGATCTAGGATTTTATACTTCAAACTTACATTTTTGCTTGTTTTATGAATTGAAGGTCATTGAACTGCTCTAGATTGACAACACAGGAGAATGACAGCCAGGGAGTGGCATTCAGAATCTGTTGTACCGAAAACTCTGTTTTCTTTGGTTCACCCTTATCGGTGTATCTACCCTGGGTAGGATCAATTAATCTAGAGGGGTTTGCACCACACAGACTTTTTGATCTTTGACTCTGCAATTCCTGTCTATGGTATCAGTGCCCTTAGCTATGATCTAAAAACAGGCTGAAAAAGAAGAAATCTTAACTGCTTAGAAAGTGAATACAGGCTACTGGAATTTTTTAAGGAATTAAGAACAATCTTAAGGAATAAGAACAATTTTGACATACCACTAACTGAGATAGACTGCCCCTTAGAATGGAGTTTTTGATGGTCTTCAGTGTTGGTGACCTGTTCGGAGCTGCCTGGCCAACTTTATCGTGTCTGTGCATCACATTGCATCAAAAATATAATAAAATACATGATTTTCACAATGCTACCTTCCCCTGACTGATTGTTGTGACTGTTGGAAAAATACAGTGGGATTTTAGAACATCTGCTCAATCAGGAGTGGAAGGGATGAGTCCAGGAGATGGTGGTGCATTGTACCCATATTATGGAAACACTGGAAAATGCTTGTGACTAAAAGGTAAAAGGCAATATAAATAGCTACCTAAGCCATCCTGATTCCAGGTCTCACATGTAGTACTTACACTGTACTTTGATTAGGGATACATATTAACAGAAAACAGTACATTTCTCAATCCATGTTGAAGTTCAGCATTTCTGACATGTGATTGATGGATCACTTCAATTTTCCAGATACTGGTAGGAAGTACTGTGAAGTGCAGCTCAGTTAATGAATGGCATGGCTTCTTCCTTGACTTTTTGTGTTGGAACAATACTAAATTGGAAAGAACAACCAGGTCATTTGTCAATAAATGCCCCTGTCTCATCAAAAAGGTGACAGACCTAGGCTGTAATGTAGCACTTGAGGCACTAGTCAGGTTCTCCACTGGAAAGAGCTCATTTGATTTATCTTGGGTTTGCAAGGGCCTTTTACATGTGCACCACAGTGATGGTTCATGGTCTCCCTTATCAGTTATTTCCTACAAGTGAGCCATGAGTCTCTAACAGAAGTTCTTGCACTAGTCTTGCGTGAACAGTCAGCCTTGGCTGCTTCTGCCATTTGGCTGTGCAAATGTCCCTGCAGTTCAGAGTGTTCACACGCTCCACAGCACAGCACTGCACTGGAAGCTATGGAGTTTAGGTTGCAAAGACACCTGAGCTGGCCTTGTACAGAGCTCACAGTGGTCCAGGTGGCTTGGCTTGGAGTCTGAGCTAATAAAGCCCTATCAGCCCTGAGCCAGCACTGCTGTTTTACTCAGCAAATCTATTTTTCTGATCCAAATTGTGTGTTTCTTCTTCAGTGTTATTTCTCTTATTATCACTATTTATTTATCTGTCTAAAAATAAAACTCTGTACCCGTAGTCATCTCAAGCTACAGGAAGTCATCTAATCCCCTCTTAACTTGTGTTGATGTTTCCAGCTGGATATGGTACATCTGTCAAAACCAAGAGAAAACTACTTTTTTCTCCTGTTTTCGTACAGGAGTTTTACTTCTCATGTATGATCTTATAATGGCCATCTCAGCCTTCATTTGAAATAACTGAGCAGGCTGAAAAGAGAAATTAAAAGTATAAATTAGCACCAAAAAAAATGAGGAGTTTCGTACTCATCTAAATTAATTGGTATTAAATCTAGAAGAGAAAAAAAAGAAACTTCCTGTAAGCAATGCAAGAAAGGTGGCCATTTGGGTGCGATAGCAGGGAAGTAGAGGCTGAGAGATTTTTTTTTCATCTTTTTTACATTTGTGCATTTTTTTGCTAGGGCTACATTTTTGTCCTTTGAGCATAACAAAATAACTTTTCAAAAGTTCACACATAGTTAATACACATAGACCAATCTGAATTTCTTAAGCACCGTCCCCATGCAAGAGAATATCTAAGAGCCATAAATGCTACTCCCAGTAATTTTGTGAAAAGAATGACCAGTATGTCTGATCTTTGCTTCTACAACATAAAAAGGTTTATTAACCTTTGTTATTTGAGGCACATTGTCATGAAAAATTTCAGATCTGATAGGTTATAAAGCAATGTTTCAGGTCCTAGAGGGCAGTCCAGCCGTTATTGCATCTCTGCCATGCACTGGAGCAAGCATGTTTGCCTTCACCTGGTGCAAATTGGTGGGGATCCTTTACCCTCTGGAAATGTAAGTGAAGTCTCCTGAAACGTGTCAAGTTATGGAAAGTTTTTCTAGGACTCTGTTATTTAACAGTTGTACATTCAGCAATACAGATGATGTTTCTAAGGCCATGAAGCTTGCTTTGAATGCATTGTTTTCCACTTCCTTGGTCAAATCTCTCCCAGTAATGTTCTTGCTAGAGATAATCTGAGTCTTGTAGAAAGAAAGATTAAATTAAATCTATCGCCCTTTCTCAACACCCGTAAAGCAAGAGAGTACTCCAAAAGCACACACATTGCATCTGTATGTATTAGCTCACAGTTCTGTTAGCATTTTTTTTCCTTGTCTTTGTGTGATGCCTAGTGGATTCCAAAATACACTCTAGCGAGGCTTTGCTTAAGATAATACTGCTGTCTCTCACATGTGAATTTAGCAGTGTTGTCTTAGTTTGTCTCTGGGGTCTTTACTTTTAGGAACAGAACAAAGTGAACACACCAAAAAAAATTGGAAAGGGTTTTTGTTTTTTTCATGACAAAAGCATTTTGCAGCCACTAATGTGGGTGAAAAATATTTATGCAATGATCTAGGACTTGGTTGAATCCCAATCTTTTTGGCCCAACTCTGGGAATTTAAGATTATGCCTTTACATCAAGGAAGTATGAAGGACACTTGTTTTTACTGATGTCCAAAACCAATGAATGCAGGATGGCAAGACCACACTTGTGATGCTCTTCTACAATGGATTCATTTTCTTTCAATTGTAACCGATAATGTTGAGCCAAAAGAAAGTGAAAGAAGGAATAAGCAGTGGCTAAATATAGATTTGATACACTTTAGAAACAGGCACTGCGATTGAATTTTCAGTGGACACGTTTTTATCTGTAGAAGATAAATATGTTGCTAAAACCATCATAAAGAAGGTTCATAGAGATCTGAAAATAACAAAGTAATGCATCATGATGGCAATGCATATGCTAATTATATACTTAAGAATGTAAATTCCTTATGTTGTGCTGGTGAATTGCACCGAGCTGATCTCTTCCATGCAGTGATGAGAGCTGGATGCTGTTTGGATCCCTAACTCTGCAGCCAGAGGAGCCAGTGGTGTCTCTGAGCATGTGGCTCTGTGGAGGAGAAAGTGAGCAGCTGCTGGGCTCCCATGCTGTCCTCCCTGCTGGTGACGTCTTTTCCAGGCAAGGCTGGCAGCCTGGGTGGAAGCAGTATTCTGAGAGGAACTGCTCTGGTGCTATTGCACCCTTAGGAGTCCTTTCCGATTTGGGATGCATGATCCCAGGGATAAGGCAGTGTTCCAATAAGTGTTGTAAATAAGAATTGTATCATTCGGCCCTTTTCTTATTTCCAGAACCAAAGCCAAACAGAACAATATGGAAGGCTCTGAAAAGCTACATAAACTTTTATTTTGGTTCTTCTCACTACCAGTGTGCTGTAAGTTTGATGAGTGACCACAAGCTGCCACACAGGAGAATTCCCCTTGGAGGCTGTGTTTATGCTACCCAACTACTTTGTCCAGTCACAGCACCATCCTCAGGCCCCTTTTCTCAGCACTGTTTCATTGGGGTAACCAGGACATGCTGACTTGCTGGCCACTTTCCTGGTTAGTAAAAACCATTTTACAAACTAGGGAATAAGGCATGTGGCAGGGAGACAGAAAGTGCTTTTGGGAAGAGGAATTTCACAGGGTTTGGTGTTACATGAGCAAAAAGGAGCTGACTGGCCCTGTATGCCCCATATTTCATGCTGGGGAACTTCCACCAGAAATCTGGCTTAAGTGGAAGTGTACTGGAGGCAGCCTGTTCTTGTGCAGTTCCCTGGCCAGGTTGCTGCAGTTCAGATACAAGTTGGATAAACATCTGGGATTGCATTTTTTTCCCAATTAGAACTTGAAGTTGCCCAATGTTTGCCTGGACAGTGCAGTTCTCTGCCACTGAAGTTATTGTTAAGTGACAGGAAAAGGCACTCTGGACTAAAGGGTTCAAGGGTCTGCTTGCAGTCTGGGAGAGGACAGCTGAGTAAAAGCAGCATTTTGTTAGATTTGGCCTATGGTACTCAGGACAGTTGTTGCTCTGGAGCACATCAGGGCAGTTCAGCTTGGAAAATTCTGCTTCTGTTGACTGTGATTGTCTTTGATACTCATTTGGGTTTTGATGGTTTCCTTCCACTAAAGTTACATTTACTCAGTCCAAGGATAGTCGGAGCTCCTCATTATAGTGCCTGAAGCTAACCCATGTCTGAATGGCAGTACATATTACATGCTGATGCACTTGAAATCCACTGTTTGGCACACTGCAAGGACTGAAACAATTTGCAGGCTGGTCATCTGTTGCTAGCAACTGCCTGCATAGGCACAGCCAGAACAGATGCCTTTGTTCTGGTTTTATGAGAGAAGAAGAAATTGAACCCACTGAATATTTGAGAAAACAGATAGCAGAGCTGTTGCTTATTGAGCCTTCTGCTGTACCCTCTGGGTAGGTGAAAGCGGGGTATCTCTGGAGCTGTGCCTACCTGGTAGAAAATTAATACAGTGAGGTTGCTACAGATGTCTATCTCCATGCCTGATTTTGGACTGCAGCAAAGAAATGCTACATAATTTTCATATAACTTCTCAATAAAAAGAAGTGGCAAGTTAGGAAGAAAACTCATGAATTCTGATTCCCAGGTCCTGGCATTATACACTATGAAAAAGTCCTTTATATACGTATTACTCTTTCAAAGCAAAGTCTGAAGCCAGACAGGTATTGCGGGGCTTGAAATTTGGAGAGTGTCCTCTTTCCTTGACTTGTCCTGTTTCTCCTCTATTCTTAAAAGATTCTTGGTTTTCATTTCTGTCTCCTCCTTTTGTTTGTTTTCCTTCCACTTCTTTCGTTTGCAAGTATTGAACGCTCCTCTGGGAGTAAGCCTCGCCACATGTGCGTGCAGTGATGGTTTATTTTTATTGGAGTCGTTGCCTGCAACTGTTATTCATTACTATAGGAAGAACTGCACTAACAAACTGCTCTGAGAGCTTTTTTTTAATTTTCTTTTCTTCCCTATTATAAAAAATCCTGGTTTGTCCATAGCCACTGAGAGTATCTACTGCTATCATTAAGACATTGAGAGTTTAGAGCTTGGGCACTGGTACCGCCTCCTGAATGTCCTGTTGTGTCTGGTGTTGGAAAGCTGAATCTTAGCTTATTGCAGCTTCCTTATGTGTTGTCTCTTTCAGTCAGCTTTTCAACCATCTGTCCACATCTCTGCTACCAAAGCAACTCAGTTGGCCTCTGCTTGGGGAAGAATTTGTGGTTGCACAAAGCTAGTGCAGTCACTGACTACTGTTATAGCCTCTGGTGATAATGAAGGGTACAGCCAGAGCACCAACAAACAAGGTCTGCCTGAGATGAAGTGGCTGATTCAGAAAAGGCTAGTCAAAAGTAGTATAAAATGCTTTAACCTCACTTGCACTTCTATTGTTGACACTGGATAAGTAATCAACCGCCCTATTTCCTTACTTATATTCTCACTTTATTTAGCACTGACTCTTAAAATCAAAGGTACTCTGTCAGAATTTGACTGAGAAGGTTTGATTCTTTGTTATTAATTTACATTTTTTACTGTGTGATGCTGATATTTCAGTATTAAGATTTCTTTGAATTACCCTATGCCCAGTCCATCTCAGGTTTTCCTTCAAGCTTTTGAAGGCTTTCCCTTCACTAACTTTCTTACTCAAATCAGCACTGTTGGTCTTTCCCCTGAAAAACCATCTTAAAAGCATCCATCTGCATTTCTCCCTCACTTCTATTAAGATGAGAGACAGGGACTTCATGGCTTTGCAGTCTTAGCAATGTTTTTTAATATGTGGAATTTGTATGCATTGCACTAACAGAAAATAAACAGATGTGCTGTTACATTTTGGGGTGTGAGACAACAGCATGATGGTCAGCCTCCTTTGAGTGTTCATTTGCTGTTGTTTCCAGGTGTGTTCTAATGGACATTTTTAGGATGTAAACACAAACTCTGCTTGCCTATTTTCTTGCACTAATTGGTTAGGATTTATGGAATGGTTCTCATAAAGTGTCTCTAGCTGCCATTGTGGTTTTTCTATAAAGTAGAAAGGAAACCCATTCCTAAACAGTTTCCTCTGGTCAGTATTTTCTTATGGAGGAAGGAGAGATACAATCAATTTAAATTGCACTATAAAGAGTTTTATTGAGCTGTGGACCCTTAGCCTGGCCTTGATGAAAGCCTTTTGAAACAGCTGGACTTCAAGGAACCACATCTCAGGTCCTGTGCATGGCACAAATGAAATGGTCTTTTCCTAAGAAATTATTTTAATCTGAATTGTGATTTTCTTTATAGTGGGGTTTTTGTTTGTTTGTTTGTGAGGGGGTTTTTTTTGTTTTGTTTAAGTGGTAGGAATTCCACATCTATTGCCAGTACTGGGGCACATTTGTATCCCCACTTCTCATTGTTCTCTGGTGCTCAAGACATCTTTCCCTGTGTCAATCCATTAAGTTTGTTTTTACCAGGGAGAGTGTATGTGTGGAGTCTAGAAGCTTAAGAAAGCTGAAGGAAGACTGCATATACCTCTTTTCCCTCAACCTGTCAGTCTTTCCTTTTTATTCCTAATTGTTGCCCAATTTCTACTGTAGCCTTTTCTGCTGACAAGCATACAGGTACAGACAGTACTTCTGGGGTGGCTGAGCTTTCTTCTGCTTGAATGGGGGAAATCTGTCCATACAGAACTTTTCCTTGCAGCAGGATATGGAGGAAGATACAAAGCAGGGGATAATCATTTCCATAAGAGAACACAAGTCCCTGATAAAGACAAACAAACTCTACAGTGATTTTCTTGTGAAGACAATGTGGTTTGATAACATTTTATTCATGTTTAGGTACTGATATCACCCATAAAGTCTTTAGGAATGTATGTAATTTCTGAACTTCAATTTACCCTTATGCATAATTGGGTTGCTTCTCCCCCACTCTTGTAAAGTGTTTTTAAAACCTATGATTAAGAACCACATATAAGTAAAATGTTGTTATCCCAAGAATCATTTGCGGTGGAAGATCAGTAAATTGTTTATAGGTATATCCTGTGAGCTTAGTAAATGACTGCAGGAAACCTAAACTACGTTTTTTCACTAGAACACTGGAAATGTTCTAGGGTCACTTTTTGCTTCTGCAATAAGAAGCAGTTATCGCCCAAGGTGAATCAACCTATTGCGAGAGTGAAGCCTCAGATTGCTCCAAGATCTAACAAGCACTAGTGTGTGGAGAGGCTTGACAGAAAGCACAACCGTTTTTCCTCCTACCTTGTAAAATGCTGTAACATTGCCCTGAAGGATGTTTCAGTGTGAAGAGAGAGCAGAGAACTGCTGGTATACTGCTGAGTGAAGCCTTAACACTGTGGTGTTAGTGCCTGTTAGGGAGGTCTTGGTTCTCTCTTTGGGCACCTTTCTGGTGGGCTGCATGACCTTTGGTGGGATTGGCAAAGAGAGCTGGCCCTGGGAACTGCTCGAAAGTAAATGACCTACAGAATAAGGACTGCCATTTTTATTTCTAGAATATATCAAATTCCTGCACACAGGACCCAAGAAGTACCAGAAGGGAAGGCAGTAAAACCAGTAATGAGCTCTGCTAGGATATCTGATGTAAAATCAGCTTTTTTGTTTTTCTTACTGGCTTTTTCCTGGGCTCTGTTGCAGCTGAAAAAACAACCCTTCAAATCTACAATAAGAAGGGAAATTCTAGCATGAAGATTGTCCACCCAGACAATTTGGCACATTTAGGGGAAAGATTTGTTTGGCTTAGCACCGATTTTATTAGTATGTGAGTCTAACCGAACTTTGAGATAGTCTTTTCCCTACTGAATGACACTGTAGATGGTGTAGGTTTCCTTCTTGATTCTCAGCTTTCTTCTCTCTCTTCCAAGTGAATGTGGTATAACTGAAGAATTCTCCTGAAATGCACTGACTATTAGCAAGGATTGTTTACTGCAAAAAGACAGTATGAATTAGGAAAACCCCGGCAAGCCAGGGTTGTTTCAGCAAGAACAGCAAGGGTAGCGAGAGCCAGACTCCCTGCACGGATCTCACATATTTGGTCAGTAGATCTGAATTCCAAAATGTGCATTGGCTGTAAATGTGATTTCGTTATTCATTCAGTCCTTAGTGCACATATACACATTTTATCAGTACAAAAGATGAGATAAGGTAAATCTAGCAGAAAAAGAAATCTAAAGAAAAACTTGACAGGCAAAATAAAAAGAGAAGAATATGTTCACTGCTAAAAAGCTGACATACTTTAGAAGAGGCTTCACATGATTTCATTCGTATTTCTCAGTCATTGCTAAGAACAAATTTCTTATAATAGTCTCAGTAAAAAAAGGTGGAGAAACTGGGTGTCTTTCCAGTCTAAACAGAAATGATGTATTAAAGGTTAATGCAGCTGATTTTCTCAAATATTTCATTGAAACATCTTCGTCTGTTACTCTTGTTAAAATCATTAGTTTTCCCTTATGAATTTTTTTTTTTTTTTTTTTTTTTTTTTTGGCCATGTGAGAGCTCATAGCTCAGTCAAAATCATCTTATTTTTTCACTATTTGGTAGTTTATCATCCTGGCATTTTGAGAACTAATTTGATATAGGACGCTGTCCCCTTCATCATCATCCTTACTTTTTTTTTGGCAGGACACTGGCTTCATTTCTGATTATCAGACTACTTCCAAAAGTCCATCCAATACGTTTTTCAATTCATCACTTTCCTTGCTATTGACAGGGGTTGTTGTCCCAACAATAATTAGTATTTTACGCTGGGCTTCTGCAATCAATTTCTGTGATTCATTTCTTCCATAAATCCTGTAAACAATAAACTTCATTAAGAAAAATACTTTCCCTAATTAAAAAACAAACTTTAATGTACAATTTTTCTGCTGTCATCATCAATTCTCTCTAAGCCTTTTGTTTCTCAACTCTGCCTGTCTCCCAGTTATTTTCCTTTATCTAATCTAATGGCATCTATCCAGTTCCTATTCACTTTTCATCAAGGTGATATATTTCCTTTTCCATGGTACCTTTGTGTTATTAACATGCCTCATGGCAGAAATCAGTTTTCAATTGTTTTATGTTTATTCTACGTTGTTGGCAAATAATAAATAGCTATTACAAATCTCATGACAGGGAAATGTGATGCTAGAAAGGAAAGAAAAGAAACCAACGTTTGACCATTTTGTATGGTTAGGACTCTGCAAAACTTAAAATAGTTTTGAATTTTACTTCTCTCATCCATCTCTATCATTAATGCTTTAGCAGGACAGCAGAATAAAAAGAACTGCATCTGGATTTTACATTCCATTCCAGAAGCTCATGGATAGCTCACGGGTAGCATTCCAGAACCATCGTGGATAAGACTCACTACCATTTTATCATTTTTCTATGTCTATTTTCTATTCATTTCATAATTTCAAAAATATTTTTTGTAATCTAAATACCTGTTAACTTTTTAAGACTAGTATTTACTATTACTATTTACTCATCTCAAAATTTCTATTCATTTTAGTGCAACTTTGTGTTAAGATGAAGGAAGTTCTGGTGAGGCCTGAATTTCATCTTTGATTCCTTAATTAAATAGCACTTATAAAAGCTGTGCCTTTTGCTTATCTGTTTAGGAAACAAAGCAATAAATTCCTTTACATATGTTGCAAACATTAGTGGAGTTGTATTTTCCTTTCTTTTTTGAAGTAAAAAAGAGGAAATCTTTTATGTTGGACTGAAAATTTAGGTTCTTAATCTTAACTTTGGAAAAGTAAGATTGTGGAAAGAGGTTTCTGTTTCAGCTTGTTAAAAAAAAACTCTGATTCAGATCCAAGTTCAGATAATAAACCTTTCTGTACTCTCTCCAGTTTTTAGCCAGGACTGATTTAGAATTGGAACAAGAGATAAAGTTAAATATATGTGAGTTTTAGAAATTCCTTTTCTGCTTGACCTATCTGCTTCTGAGTTATCCTGGAAGACCCCTTGTGTTCTCCACGTCCTCAGGTGGCTGCTTAGAGTCTCAGGGAGAGGAGCAGGTGTTCACCAGAAGATATATATGAGAAGACTTTAAATTATAAATTCTGTATTTGAAAATGAGCAACTTTTTCTTGGCTTATTGACCACAAAGATCCTTACTTGCATTTGAAACATCAAGGGACATTGTTAGAATGTATTGTTCCAACTCTGTCAGTTCTATCAGCATAAAAAATGACTTGGCAGGGCTTCGGCACTTCTCAGGATGCCCATAGGACTTGAAGAGACTTCATAGATCATGGAGTGCATCCCAGGCACTGCTTTGTATCCCTTTCATAAAATTTTAATCTGAATCTTAAAAACAAAGATTTTTTTTCTTTAATAGCCTTGCTTCTGTAAGTCGAAAGCTCTTTCAGAATCAAACTTTGCTAATGGTTATAAACTTCAAAAATTTCGGCCAAAATGTCTTCATGGATGCACGTTTGTTCTTGTGCCAGGGTTGTCAGTTTGAGAAGCTCTTCTCTTCCTTCCTGCTCCATTCTCTCGTTTTCCCTCTCCCCGTTCACTTACACGTAGACAACAGTCAGCTTTCATTAATGCTAGATTCATTGAACTGATTTTTAATAGTGGCCTTTCAGATGAGTGCTCCATTCTCCTCACCAGCATATAGCCCATCTCTGGCAGTTCAAATTCATGGGTGGCCTGTGCTGTACATGATATTCCAGATTGAAGCTTGATAATGGCTTGTAAAGAAACACCAAGATATCCCTGGGTTTGCTAGGTGGATATGGTGGTGCACTGTATGATTGGACCTGCCGTTGTCCTGGTTACATCACCTTATGGGTCAGTAATCTTGTAAGGACTAATATAACTGGAAAGTGTTTTCTTTTCAGTAACTGTTTCCCCTTTTGCCTTACAGCTTCTGTGCTTATCTTTGCTTTCTTCATTATCAGTTCCCACTTAGCACTGTTATCAAAGCTTTACGGAGATCCAAACAGATGAGGTCAAATTTATTTCAGATTCCTAAAAAGTTCAAAGGAGGATGTCAGGTGTGTCTGGAATGACATCCATGTTTTGTTTTATCCCATTTTCCAAGTTGTTAGTTATTTTTCCCTTCAAAATTCTGCATGATAGTGAAATCACATTGCAGGCCTCAACTCAGCAGTTTATTTTTAATCTTCCCTTTGAGGACTGTGTTTGTTGCTTCTCAGTTATGTTGCATCATCTTCAGTTTCATAGATGTATGACAAATACTACTTATCAGACCTAAATTCACATACTGATTCTTACAATGGTTTTTCGATAGAGATTATGTGTTTTCCACTGAATGCACTAAGATCCTGGAGTTTTCTTTCCACTCAGTAGTTTTTTCTATATCTATATGATATATGTAATTCCCATTATCTGCCTTTTCCTCTTTTTCAGCATTGTCCTGCTTGCAGAAAACTGATTATTTCTTCACTCATATCTAGAATATATTTATCACTATTATCACTATGCCAATATCTTTTCATTATACCTCCAATTTTTATTTAATTTTTGATACTGTTAATAATCTTTCCAGATTCCAACATTACCTTGATTTTTTTGGCTTTGATTTATACGTCCACTTTTTGGCCTCCAGAACATAATTTTCTTTTTTGGTAAGTATTTCCTTCTATGTTTGATAAATTCTTTCTATATACAGAAGAACCTACTCTGTGTTGGCTATTTCAACCAGAGGATGGTTTGCAATGACCTTTTACGTTTGGGGTTTTTTTTTCCTTTGGTTGAAACACAAATCTAAACACATACTTACATTTTTCAGTTATGTTAATGCAGAGGTTGGTGTTATAAGAAAGAACTCCATATACTCTATCTGGTTGTGAAATACGCAATCGTATTTTAAAGGTTATTTTTCTCAGTAAGCAAACATGCAAAATGAAGCAATACCTTTGAATGTTCTGAGCCATTCTTGTTTCACTAGGAAGGAAGCTAATTCTGAGCCTGAGATCTAACTCAGAAGAAGCAGCAGTCCTTCAGAGGGGCCCAGTGATGTGTTGCTGAAAGGATCTGATTTATTATATTTTTTCATTGCTATACTTAGTTATACACACACTGTAACTGCATAAAAATGCAGTAGCAGAATGTACATAGGGTTATTTGAATGTCTATCCATTTGCACGTACATACAGCGTGCCTAGTGCACGTGCATATATAGGTTAGTATTTATGTGCATAGCACGGCACAGAATGCCAAAAATTTGACCTTAGCATAAGATTTGTAACTGTTTCACTTCAGGCCTTTCTGATTAAACATCCAGCTGTTGTGGGAGACCCTGTAGCTGAGCATTTGCACAGGTTTTCCACCCCATCCTGTCCCTCATGTTCTCAGTGCGAGGGGGGGAGTGTGAAGCACCAGGAAGCACTCTGCTCTCCTCCTGGCAGAGTCCCCTCCTGCAGCATCAGTGCTGGCTCTGGCAATAATGGCAGGCAGGGAAATTCAGGTTTTGTCAAGGTGCGCCAGGGACGTGGGATGTGATATGCCCCTTTTTTCTCCAGAAGTTCATTCCAGAGAGAATGGTAAATAATGTGGAAGAGGGGAAAGTGCTACTGCAGCAGTTTTCCTACTTGGAGTAGTTCACAAAGGTTGTATTGCATCCTGAGGTGGTTTTGCCAACTTCGTATGACTGAAAGGAAAACACTGACATTTGGGCTGGTCTGATGTTCTTTGGCTGTACTGTGGTCTTTATGTGCCTGCTTTTTTTACTGCCTGAAGAAGGGAGGCTATGTGTGGTTTAAATTCTGAAAAACATAAAAATGTTTGCTAGCTGTGGGTAATAATGGTTAGATTTGAAGAACCAGAGATATGAGGATTTCGTTTCTTCAACCTGTATCAGAATCAGATGAGAAAGAGTTGCAAGACATCTAAGCATAGTCTTACCTGCAGACTACATACAAATGAAACCAACCTACTTATACAGACACCCGTAGCATTTAAAGTGCTACAGAAAAGTCACACAAGCCTTGATTCTGCTGCAGAATTTGCTACCAAATCCCATGGTTCCGTAAGGACTCTGCAGAGCTCAAACCTTTGGTGCTTGATATTGTTAATCTTACACTTAGGAATAAACGGCCTAGTGCTGTATGTCTATGAAGTGGTTCAATACTGGCTATGAAGTGGTTCAATACTGGCTGACTTTCCAGTGAAATGTGAGCAGTTTTGGTGAGCATGGGCTTCCTTGTTTTTATGTAGTCTCTCTTGGCTTTTATAAAACCTGCTCACTGTTTCCCTGCTGATCATTAGGCACCACCAGTCGAAATTCATATGCAGTGACCCTTATGAGTGCTTGAATGCTTGGCAGAATTAGAGCATGACCTTTGGAAATCATTGGGTGGGTGGGAGGGGTTACTCCGTTTGAAATCAGCAGGATCTGTTTGTGCCCCACACCTCTAAAAATAAGATTGTTCCTATCTGTAGTTCTAAGAAGTCTATACTTCGATCTATCTGGCAGAGGGCTGCCTCTCTTGGGCTGAGAGGGTGTAGTATCCGACAGGGCTTTGGAAATGTAGTCCCTGAGGAGTGTGAAGGTTCCACAACATGCTGCTGGGCAGGCCTCATGGATGAGTTACATGAAACCAGTGCACTGAAGGAAAGGAAATCATCAGGCCTGCTCTGAGCCCTGAGTAGTCATGGCTTGGGCTCTGCAATACTGCTCTGCTTGGAGCAGATCCCTGCAGAGGATCAGCACAGGCTGAGGAGGAGCTGCCTGCCCAGACCATGTCCTCAGGGGCTGGGAAAGTGGGAAGGCTTTCCAGGGTGCACAGCTATGGCTGGGAGTGCTGGTTTCCACTTCCTGGCCTTTTCTTCTATCATCTGATGAAGAGGTGAGCAGAGAAATGTGTTTCAGCTTTGATGAGCAGCTCCGTGCTGGAGGCAGAGCAGCAACATGCTCTCTGCTTCAGCCACTGCTGTCCGTGTCTTCTGCAGGCCCACATGGGGACTATTAGATAAATGTTTATGCTGATCGTGCTCTGGGCAGAGCTTATTCAATTTTTCATTAAAATATGACTTTCATGTAGGTGACAGAATGGAGGGTATTTTAGGCAAGCTGTGAGGGAGCAGTCCTCAGCAATGAGCAAAAATCAAACAGCCAAGCAAGAAAGTCTGGCACATTTGTGTGAGTTTGCCACCGAGAGTCTTACATCGTCTACCCTGCCAACAAGCCCATTTCTTTGTCTCCAGCGCTCTGCTGCAGCTCATCTTCCACACTCCACAGGAGCCAGAGAGCTTGGGATGTTTCTGGCCTGACCATGGAGGGCCAGCACACACAAAAGCTGAGCTAAATTTAATTGTGCTGTACACCCTGAGGGAATTCCAGTTCCTATTTTGATACTCCAAGGTTAAGATCCTTATATAAAGCTTGACTTGGTCATTACCCCTTTTGCAAAAGAGGACATCCAGATACTTGCCGTCCCTGGTGTGGGGACCCACACGTGGACCATGCTGCTTCCAGGGGCAGGAGAAGTTTCTTGTTCTTCAGTTCCAGGTGGAGTTCTTGGAGAAGGTGAGGGGCACATCTGTAGAACAGCTAAGGGCATTTAAAATTGTTTCACAGTGGCAGTTGCAGTTTTGCTCAAATTTGTGTCTATCTGACTACAATCAGGAATGATTAAGCTTAACAGGATGCCTGTAAGACAGGCAAAATGTGCTGCTTTTATGATGGTGGTTTTCTAGGACCTGTGAATCCTTTTAAAATTGCAGCATGATCTATATATGGGTGTAAGAAGACCTTAACTACTTAGAAGTGACAGGGCTAGACCAATAACTACCTTGTTATTTCTGCAGTATGCTTTACTACTTCTGAAAGTTAAATCCAGTGAGATTATTCAACAGATATGAGCTCTGATCAGTATGTTATAAAGATGTGTACTTATATGTTACTTGTTTGTTTTGCAGCTCCTGGTTGCTAAATCCCCTGTTGCTCCATTCTCTGCCTTTTTCTACACCATTGAGAAATCAGGCTTGGTTCTTCAAGGTAAGACCAGAGCATTGATTGTTTTGCCTTTTCAGTTAGTATTTTAAGCAGGCTGAATGTAGACAACAGCAGCTATTGCTAAAAATGGAGCTGTTTCTACCTAATTAAAATCTCACACCTTTAAACAGTCTGGCTAACAAGGGCATCTTTCTGATACATTCACTGTTTCGTCTTGGATTATGCTAAATTAGTTGTTGCATATTCCTGTGAATCTAAGAATGGATCCTGAAATTATTAATCAAGGCTCCCTAGTTTCCTGCAAGGTAAAGCAGAATGGTTCTGGCAATTTTGTTGCTATTGGATAGATTTCTCCAGGAGAAACATACCTATCTACCATTAATACCCTGGTTCTTCTTTAGCAAATGGCTTGACATCAATAAAAATACAGGAAATTAATATCTTTTCACCATTATTGTGATTAGCCTTTTAATGCTAATGCCCCATGGCCCAAATTCTCTGGTATATGAGGCAGTGTACTGAAAAGCTGTATATTACTACCATGATGTCAGGGGACTGGGGTTCCATGTGGCTGTGTCCTAAGCCATGTATTTTCAGACCACAGCAAAAGGGAAGTTCAGCCCTTCCCTTTTTTTCCCCATCTTAATAAATCTTCCTTTAATGCCCCTACTTTTTGACAGATATTCATAGATCAATTTTGTAGAGTTGCTGTCTGTTGATATGCAGCCTGGCTCCTGATTACTGCATCAGTTCAGCAGACTAAATAAAATTAGTCAGCACCTGTCACCTTTTGTTCAGAGGATATACTCTGATATGGCATTACAAAAAAGTGAGCATCGCTGTTTCTGAGGTCACTGATCCCATAAAGCACCTCGAACTTTTTAAGGTATGCAAACAATTCCTTCCGATTGCCCGTTTCTCACCTTCAAACAGGCTGTACCAGACCAGCAACATGTTTACTTTTTCTGATGACTAAATACACTTACATCTCTGGTGACACATAACACAGGAAAACAAAAGAAACAAAAATGTTTTTATGCTGCATTTCTGTTTCCATTTGATACATCTACATAATGATAATAGGGGGGTGGGGGTGTCCATCTGGTGTTTCCTAAGACTTTAGGTACTATACCCAGTGTATTTTTAGATGGCATTTTGGGAATTTGATCTGGTTTATTTGTTACCAGTAATTTTTAAAAGGCTATAGGAACTACAAACAATTCTTATTAGTTTAAACTGAGATGGCTTGCAAGAGTTGGTCTAGACATATTTTGGTTCAGTATAGGGCAGAAGACAAGCTACTTGTCTATCTTGAATATTTTGAGTTGCAGAGATGTTTCTGGTCATTATAAAAAGGCAGACAATTTCCTGCTCTGTCCTCAGGCACCGATGTAAGTGAAACTTTGGGAAAGAAAGATTTCCAATTTGAGAAATGGGAAGCATTTGTTCAGAGAGGATCTTTATTTGTTTCAGTTCTTTTCTGTGAGACAGGACTATAGCTTTCCAAGGACTGAACCCTACCTTTAACGAGCAAATGGGCCTGGTTACACGTAATGATGGTGGAGTAGGACTCTGATAGAAGGATAGCACTATATTAGGAGTTTGGCAATTGCTGTTTTCCCTCTATCCATGTTTCTGGGGTGCACATTTAAAACATCATTCACTGTTTTTCTAAAATCAGGTGAGATAGCATTTTGGATTTCTCAAAGTAAATGCTGTCTCTATATCAAGCATTCTTTGTATGTTTTGGAAGGCAGGTTGAAGGTCCTCTTTGTCTAAGCCTTTTCTACACCGTTATGTTTCCAGTTTAGATATTTTTCTCCATGATGGGTATGAAGGAAGGGCATGGTTCCCCCGACAGTGTGGCCCAGACTATTTTACAGAGATTTGCAAGCACTTAAACAAAAGCCATCTGAGTTGTTCAAAGTAAATATTGCACGTTCTCATCCCACATGTCAATGATCATTATTTCTAGGGAAAAAGTAAATGAGCAAATCACCTGGAAATTGCTGTTTCAGATAAGATGGAGAAAGGGGCACAAGGCTGCCTCATGCAAGAGTGGCTAGAGTTTTTATGAGAGTTGTAGCTGGTACTTCTTTCCAAAGGGAAGCTGGACACAAGGTAAGATGTCAATAAGTCAACTGGCCATGGATGAGCCAGTGAGGGAGTGTCCTTGCATTGCTGCTTGAGGGACATCTTATAGTGCTAACAACTGGAATCTGTCCCACGGGCTGATTGCAAAGGCAGCTTTCCCATTCAGGCTTTGTTGTTGAATTCAGTTGGTGTCAGGAGGTGAGCACATTCAGAATGGCTGATGGGAACAAGTGGATGGGTGTGGGAACTGGTGAGAAGCAGCAGCTGGCTGAAGTGCCCAGGATTCATTCTTTTTACTCAGGGGGTCCCATCCCGGGACTATTAACCAATAGGCCATAAACAAATTGATATCGGAAAATGTGGCTGGAAACTCCTTGATTAGAGAGGGTGAATGGAGAATGAAAGACAAAGTGAACGTGTGATTTAACAGTTCCATAAGCAATTTCCATTGCCACCTCTGAGGGATTAGGATGTGTGCAGTAGGCTAAAAATGAGGAGGAGCTCCCCCTCTTTTTGTTCTGTGAGCTGGAGGATAATAAAACGGCAGGAGAGGCAGTGCAGCTAGTTAGGGATTTCACAGGCTGCTATTTGATGCAGTTTAAGGAGCCCTTCTGCTATTGTTGCAGTTAAAATGGGAAGCGGAACTGTTCTCCATTCGCAAAAATCTCCAGCGTCCTCAGGAAGAGGGCTGAGAGCAAAAGGCTATTAAGATGGTAATGCTGCCCCATTTGGAGGAGTGTATCAAAATTCTCTTTGTCAGTGTAAATCGCTGCTCTGTTTCCCTGGTATCTTTGCATCTCATGGGCTCATTGCAAGCACAGAGTGTTTGGAGGAGACCCTAGTGAAGGCAGAACTGCTTCTCTTTTATTGTCAGAGGATTGCTCCAGGTTGCCCAAAGGTGCCACAGAGAAAACTTCTTTGCTTTTTTAAACTTGAAGTGTTCAGGGATGAAAAGAATCCATTTGTTCACTCATTCTTTTATTTCCATTTGCAGATTAGAAAAATAAAATTTGATGGTTGGAAAGCAAGATTGGCTAGTCAGAGATTTAGTAAGGGAAGTCAGCCTTCAGTATCCTCCTTTCATTGCTTCAGTATGCACTGTGCTGTGGAGGGGGTGGAGTGCAACCCAAAAAAAAAGACTTAATTGCCTTTATATTGCAATACAATGTCATGTAATGTACTGCATGCTATACAGTGTCACTCTGTATGAACCTGAATTGTGAATGCAAAATCTATTTTGAAGGATCTTAAACAAGAAGACAGAAGCCTGGATCTAAGCACTTCAAAAGATTGGAAGTTTTACTGTCTGCCTGTGTGTTCTGTTTAAAGACTTGCCATTGCTTCCCTAATTCAATACACTACTTAAAGTAAATGAAAAGATACTGTTAAGAATAACAGCAAAAAAACTCCAGACCTGACTGATTAAGGGTGCAAGTCACAAGATGATTTTTCTCATTGGCAGTGATATAATTTCTGGTCTGGACTGGAAATCACTAGCTGATAATTCTGTTTCTGATGCATCAGTCAGAACAGATTCTGGGCTGTTCTCCCCTTGTAGTTTCATTGATGGTGATCATAACAGATACTGGGTTAGGGCAGCTGAACTTGAAGATGCCACTTAGTCATGCACACACATATGCAAAAAAGAAGATAGGCTGAATAAACTGACGTCAGTTTTAAGCTGTATTCAGTGGGCAATTGTCCGAGTCTAACTTTAGAAGCAGCAGCATTCTGGGATATAAATAGCAAACAACAGAGCCTAGCTATTAGCAACTGATAGCTCGGCTGTTTGTGGACTCAAGTCTCATTCCATCTCACCTAAGTAAATGCCCTCTGTTACCAAGAGGATGGTGCTGCAGAAGAGTACAGGGAACATGGTGGCTGATTGCCAGCTGGAGAGTCTTTTAGCTGAATGCTTTAACAAAGTGATTAACATTGCTCTCCACTGAAAGAGCTCAGAGGCACTGAAAACAAGGCAAATAATACTAGTGAGCTAGGACTTGCTTTTGAGTAATCATTTATTTTCAGTTTCATAGGGTTTAAAGATGGGTGGAATCAGCAGTTCATCCAAACTGATCTCCCATATATCATACATGCTTCCTTCAGGTATGTAATAACTTGTTACACTGAATCAGGTCTTCTAGAAAGGCATTCACTTTTATTTGAAGACATCAGGAAATGCGGGTTCCTGGATTGTCTTGACAGTGCTATCAGGTTTTAGCTACCTTGCTGCTAAGTACTTGTTCTGTATTTCAGATCAGAATTTGTCTTCCTTCAGCTTTTGGCCTTAGTTCTTGTCATGACCTTCAGTGCTAAGTAAAGCACTGTTGCTGTTAAATGGTTGCCATTTTGCATGAGTGTAAGATTTATCCTCTTTTATTCTTCCTTTTGAAGGAAAGTTGTAACTACCTGCAAACTTAACCTCAAAATATGTGTCTCATGCTGACTGGCTCCCCTCACTACCCAAAGTAAAGGCAGAATACTCAGCATTGCTAAAGGGAAGAGTTAGATTCTTGTGCCATCAGGGCTGGATAATTAATTGATTAATCCACCTTTTCTCCTGCCCTCTTTTCCACTGCACATGTATCTGTGTGCACACAGCCACACTCACCTTGCCTATAATGTCTTATTGAAGCGGGTAACTTCTCATAAGTAGAAAAAAAAAGATATGTGGCACTCAGAAGACAGTGTCTTAGGTTTTAATTTTCACAGTACTGAGAGGGGAAAGATCTGGGAACAGCTAATTCTAGGGAAACCTTGGTACATTGTGTTGCATTTGTCACTAATGTAATGAAAGAGACTCATTTTGATCTCAAAATAGCATAGGGTCTGGGTTTGTAGTGCAGCATGGCAAACTGTCTCCAAGTGCTATAACTAATTTATATGGCTGAAGAAAGTGAAAAGTGCCTCATTTCATTTTGTAAAGAATTGAGTAGTGAGGTAGAAAGGAAATTCTGAAAGAAAGGGCAGCATTATTTGTATTGTATTGTGTGAGTTTGAACAGTGAGAGACAATGATTTACTGCATCAAAAGCTTCTATTCAATTGAAGAACTGTAACTATAAAGTGACCTTTGTCTGGAGCAACATGGATATAATCTGTAAAATGTAGCAGGGTTGTACTTGATGTGTGAATGGATGGAAGACAGATTAATGGGAATAAAGTTGTGCATTGCTATTGAGATGGTAACAGATTTGCAGTGCCACTGGTGATTTCCGGTCCTATTGGAGGGATAAAGATGAACTGATCATTGTTAGGGTCTCTGTGGGGTGGAACCATTTTTGCTGTATTCCCCACAGGACACTGAAGTCTCATGCTATTTCTAACAGGTTTGTAACAATAAGAGAAAAAAAGACCACAGTTGGTTTGAAGGCTAGGTTTATCCTGGCAGTAAGGAATGTGAAAAAAGTAAGACTCCCATCATCCCGATGCCAGCAAAATCACCTCTACAGATGTAACTGACATCAATGAAAATGTCCTTTCATTCGGCCAGTTCATGGCATTTTGGGGAATGGGTTACTGAACCTGACCCAGAAATGGCATTTGCTTGGGTGAGGGTGTCCTCAGTAGGTGGCTTTGTGGAAAGTGCTCTACTGCTCTGCAGCAGTGTCGACAAAGCCTCGCTGGGGTAGCTGAACATTATGGCTGTCAAATGAAGAAGTCCAGAGGAACAAAGCACAGATGCAAAACCAACTAAAAGTGGTAATGAAGAGAGGTGGGGGGAACATATTTTAATTGTGAAGGAAGACTAGAGGCATCTTGGGTCATTTCGGTAAAATGAAATGTTTCTGTCTGTGAGCATGATCTTTCTAGTGAAATAGTAGATAGACAATAGATCTGTAAGGTTTCTGGCCATGCTTTTTTAATGTGAGCTTAACTTTTGGGATGATACTATGCTGGATAAATCCAGTTTAGAATGTAGTATTGAATTACTTGCTTATTTCTGAACACGTATGTAAAGACACTGAAGATACAGTACTGCTTTCTTGCCTTGAAAGCCAGACTTGCCCCCAAATGCTTTGCTAAGTTCAACTGAAGTGCCAGCATTTAATTTTTCTGAAGTTTTACTAAATGTAATATGAAAACAAAATCTTAGTACAAGCAGTGTGCCAAATCTGTTCTCATTTACATGAGTATGAATCAAAATTATTTTAATCCAGTGTTGTTGAAACAATGAGCTGCAGAGTGTAAGTCTGTATTTGCAGAGACATTCCCCTCTTTTCAAGACTGGCATAGGCTTCCTAGGACAAACTGGTATCACTTCATAGAAATCTTCTCCTTACCAGTCTCTCTGTAATGAATTCCTGATCAAAGCAGGCTGCTCCCCTGTGTTTTCAGCATAGTGCTAAAGCAAATGGCCTTTTTTCCAAAAGGCTTTTAACAGAAGGAGTGAGGTTGTCTGTTGATTAGAGGTAGTATCTGTGATTTGTGACAGTATATTGTTCTGGGAACTGAACGTTGTAGGAGAAGATCAAGAGTCTTACTAGTAATTGCCTGAATTTAATGTAGAAGATACTAGATCTTTCAAGCCACACATTTGTAGGATAAGGTAAAATGTACCTAAAATGGACTTAATTTTCTTAAGTGAACACAGTCATGAGTTCACTTTGGCTTTAGAAAGCCAAAAAAGTCTGTCCAAACCCATGTTTTCAGCCATAGTGAAGTCTCATGCTCATGTGCAGCTTATGAAAGTAAAAGGCAATTAGGTCTCACTGTGATTTATCCCTTTCTCATGCAGGCACAACTACATTTCTTTTGCTATCCTGAAAGGTTATGTCTGTTCTGGCTTCACCACTAGCATGCTTGATGAAGCCATCACTACTGTCATATTCTCTTGTAAAATGATAGTTAGCAATAGAGGACTATGACCCAAATGATTAACCTTGGTAGCACACACAACTTTTCTTTAGCTGTAGGACTTTATGTATTCTCCATGTTAAAATCTTGTAAAATCTCTCAGCGTACAGCCTGGTTGCCCAAGGGAAATGCTGGACACTTTATTGTTGCCTGTGCTGGGGATGGGAGAGTGGTATGGAGATCCAGCAGTTAGCTGCAGTCTAAAGCTGGAAGTCTCGAGAGTGCAATCCTGTGTAGACAGGCACATTGGAATCTAAATCTAAACTAGAAAACTTTGCCTGAGCAGGGGCTTACTAGCACAGGGATAATGCCTTGCAAATAGGCTTCCTGCTGCTTTGGCCTCAGTACTGTTTTTCTTTGAAACTTTGTCTGTGTTTCCAGAATTAACACACCTAGAACAACCTCAGGTATCTCAGCATCTGATGTGTAGACTTGCCCTGTCTTTAAAACTGGACTAACCACAAATTTAAATGATCTTATCATATAAGCTTAAGTCTGTCTTGATAAGAAGGAACAGGAATATATAGAACTTTCATAGAAACAGACACACATGTGATGAACCCTCCCAACAAACAGGTTCTTACTTCAAAAGGTTTTTCTCATTACAGTCATTCCCTAAAACTAGTAACATTGGGCTGTTACTGTAAAGTAGTTTCTGTATGTTCATTTGAACTTTTAACATGGTGTTGATGATTGTTGCAGCTCTTCTCATCATTTATGTTGTAGTGAAACTGTAATCTAGTCCTTTGTCATTCATTTCTGTGAAGACCCCTGAAAACTTTGTGATACTAAATTTCATGGCCAGATTGAGTTAACCAGCAGTTACCAAGATGAGAGAGGCAACAAGTGTAGTCAGCAGTTTGTGTATCAGCCCTGGCTGTTCCCTGGTTTGCCACCTGAATAACCCTAGGGGGTCTGCCTTAGGGATTGACTGAGGCAAAGCAGAGCATTAATGACGGTATAGGTAAAGAGGAAGCACAGACAGATGATGCTACATTTAACAATTCAACAAAAGATGTTGCTGTTGAAAAGATTTTACTTTACTGTCCGCTGAATCTCATTTTCATTTGAACTTCCTAGCTTTTCCATTACAGAAACAATCTCCCATATAGTCAAATGGCCCATGAAGGTGTACTCTCCAGAAGCAGCAGCAGAGATGGGAAGAGTGATGTTCCTGGAGAATGTTGTGGGACTATTAGAGTGCTATGAAGCTGTCTGCGATAGAGTGATTTCTCAGAGTGCTGGGTGCTCTTGTGAAGACTTAAGCTGGAATGTGCCTTACTACCGAGTGATTTATCTTAGATAAGCAGGCTGATGTCCTGAGTCATGAACATCAAGCACTGCACTCATGAACGTGTTCTGAGTGAGTTTAGGGATGAGACTTTTTTGCTTAGTAGCATAAAGAAAACATCCCATTCCTCCTGCAGCCAGCGTGTGTTTGGTGAAGGACTTCAGTCTTGAGGCATGTCAGGTGGGAGCTGCATGCTAGACCTTTTACTTTTGTCATGCCCTATTTGTGCTGCAAGTGAATTACCCAGAACAAGGTATTGGGCAGCCAGGCACATACACTGCAGCTGTGAGTTTTCAGACTGTATCCTGTCTGCTATGGCCGTTTGCTGTAGTTCACAGAGGGGCAGAACATCCTGTTTGCTCAGTTTTCTTTGTCTGCCCTGTACCAGCACCAGGAGAATATTCCTATATATCTTTTCTTTTCTGCTCTGAAATTGGATCACAGAGCTCATGAAATGTGTTCAATAGCTGGAAATGCTGAGGATATCCGATTGCTGAGGTCTCTTATTTTAAACACCACATGCCAGGAAAAGTATGTGGGATCCCACCAGCTTAGCACTGGAGGGTGCAGGATGCATCAACAGGAAAACCAAACAAAACATGAAGTGAAATTCATTTGAAAAGGGAAGGGACTCATATACCACCCATCAGCAGTGTTTAAACTCTTCGTATCCACACAATAGGCCTTTTATTTTCCCTCAGTTCTCAATATGCAAACTATATTAAATTGATTTCTAGAGCTGCAGCTGTCACCAAAGCAGTGGGAGCTGTAGGTGCTTGTTACCTTTGAAAATCAAGCCAATGCATCCTAATGTGGAGGCAAAAGCCAAAACCACCAAATTAGGGTGGTTAAAGCATAACTCTGATAGTTCTGTAATGCAATCCCAGCCACCTTCATATTTGATACAGAGGCAGGGCCTCATGCTCTGCACACCAAAGCTTTAAAGGTATGTTGTTTCTTCCTTGCCTTTCTGCCCTCCCTCCCCTACAGCTTTGTGGCCTTGCTTCATCAGTACAGTCCTTGCAGTTGAGTAATACCTAGCAGGACTCTATTGGAGTTTAACAGAGCTGACTTCTATTCATCCAGAATACTTTTTCCTTCAGAAACAGGTTTGCTCCCCCTTTTTCTCTTGAATGTGCATTAGGCTGAACTAGAGAGTGAGTGGTCACATAACTGACCCATAGTTTCTCACCTACTGTAGCAGCAACAGGGGCAAGCAGCCACCCAGAGCACTGTTTGATTTTCATTTGGAAGATTTGTCATGCCCTAGCAAAGGTTCCTAAGCAGTGGCCAGGTTTCTCTAGTGCAGAATGAACTAAATTCCACTGTCACATCTGAACATCCCTCCCACTGGTCCCAGCTGTTTGGGCTCAGGAAGGACACTGCTGCATCACTCAAGGGCACAGGAAACTTCAGCACACAGACTGAATATACAAACTCAAGTCCTCTTCTGGCAGAGAGGTAAATGAGCTGGTCCACCTGAGGGCTGCGTGGCGCTGATTGATGCCAGCTCACCTCACAGTCAGCTCAAGAATGTGTCTTTTGTGCAGAGGTGTTTGCAGAAAAAGTACGTTGGCTGAGTAAGCTGCGTGCCTGTGTTTGCTCCACTTCTCAGTCACCACTGGAACAGCCACATCCACCAACAGCTGTTTTCACTGTAGCTTGTTGACTGTGCCTGGTTTGGTGGTGAAGACTGCGTGATTGTCACTAAATTTGTTCACCTGTCCTTCCCATAGTGTGAAAAGTGAGTGATATTTTAGTGACTTGTCCAAAACAATTACTTAGCCAAGAAGAGTAAAAGTGCAGGAATGCACAAGTGATAAGTTTGTGGTAAACTGGGTTTGCCACCTGGCTGTTATGGATCAGAGGGTATGGATTTTGTTGAATGACTAAAGGCCTTTTTGTCCATAAAGTAGGAGATGAGACAGGGAGGGATCTGCTGCTGACGTTGATTTCAGGAAGAGTGATCAGATGCCTGTATGTTTTCAAATAAAGTATATTCTGAGCCTTAACTGTGTTCTTTGTGTGCACTTCTTTCAATAGTTGCCGAAGATTAAGTTGTTTTGGCTTGCTTTGTTTTTGTGGTTTCCCCCGCCCTTAATGCTCAGAATCAATAGCTCAACTGGTTCAGAGAAAGCTACTTTAAATGCCTTTCTGTTCCTGCACGCCTCTTAGACTGGCAGTTTTCTCAGTTCATTGGTTCTGTGTCATTTTTTTTTTTTCATAGTGCCGCATATTGTTAGTAAAATAAGGAGACTTTAAAACAGAGGAAGTAGAGGTAATGTTGATCTTGAAACACCAGCAACTGAAAGGACCATTCACAGTTTCCTTCAAAACAAAACGAACTGGTAAGATAATGCTAACTAGGGCTGGGTGCCCAGGAGGGCATCCTAATGAAGCATCCACTGTTATTGTTCAACTCAGTGTTTGTTCTTCATGTGAACAAAAGGAAGGAAGAACTCTGCTATCAGACTAGAGAGGAAGGAGTCTTTGTTGCCCTTGGCTACCCTAACTTTAAATGTGAGGAAGCACAGGGCACTGCAGCATAACCTTTCTACAGTATTAGACGAGGAAAATTGATAGTTCAGGAGGTTTAAGGGTGGACACTGTTTATCTAAAGACTAAGCTTCCTTGCATGACAGACCCAAATTAGGTATGTCAGTGCTAGTATTTATTTAGGTCATGTGAGGTTTTAAACGCTGGTTCCTCTGCTTTGCTGCTTCTCTGCCATTTAATTCCTCCTCTGCATTGTTACTCACCATCAGCAACAGTGAGAGATGCCATTTCCTTATTGAGTGTGACTCGCACCGGGTGTCCTGAGTGTAGTTTAGTCATGTTGCTGAAGCATCAGGAATGTAACTGCTGGAGATTGAGTGAGGTTTTCTGCTCCTGCTCCACCCATAGAGCTGTCTGCTGAAATGGCAGAATCCCTGCTGTCCCTCTCCCTGTCCTTCAAGTCATGAGGCTGACACACTGTCAGATTAATGACAAAGTTTACCATGCTCAGAGCCATTGTTTCAGATTTTCAGATGACTCAGGCAATGACTGTGTCATCAGCTAAGCTTGGGTTGTGATTTAAAGATACTCCTCTCAGTCATGAAAGTTTGCTTAGCCTGCCTGTCCGTTAGTCTTACTCTGGCTTTCCCTAGTTCATGTGCCACCTCTGTGTATCAAGAAGCACTGGAGAAACAGATTTACACCCCATTAGAGACAATGCTGTTTTGTTGGGGCGTTTTAAAAAAGTTTGTGCATGTTTTGATTCTGAAATAAAGAGTTCATTCTTTGTATATGATGCTTTGAAATTTCTGGACACGAAATGAAAGCAGCTCACAAATACTTAGCAGCTTTGTCTGCACATTCAAGGTGCATCCTGCATTGATTTCTTTTTAACTCACAGGTTACCATGGTGCGTGATGTACACTTTCACACGTTTATGACGGAGTTACAATCTATGTCCATAATTCCAGAATCTGATTGCAGTCACAACTTTACTGGTTAGCTCAGGAAAGGGATTTGCTTTCTCCAGCGAGTCAGACACAAGTTTCAGAAGATTGCTTGCAACATTTTATAATACAGTGGCATCACAGATTATACGTTTTGTGAAGGCTCTACTGACATTACTGTAGACAGAGTAAGAATTTTAATTAGAGAAAATAGCCTTGTTTTGTTCTAATGCTGTTGTTCTGAGGGCATGTTGATTTGGTAGAGTGAAACCATTTGATAAGAATACCAAAAAATGGGGACAATCCCATAAAACTACTGAAAGGGTCAAGTGTAAGGAATTTTCTTCAAGGGTTCATTGTATATCAACTGTATACAAAACTGATGAAGGCAGGAGAATTAGGGCCAAGTTCAAATTAGATATGCTTCCTGTGGTTCCGGAGGTGATCAGCTTGTGTGTAAAACCATGCTGGATATAGCAAGAAATAAAATAAATGCTCCATATTACATTATCGGTATTGTGGCTCTGTAAAACCATTAAGCTCGACACAAAAAATGGAAAGAAAACTCTGAGTGTACTGGAAAATAAAATTAAGAAATAGAATGAACTAAGACCACCCACCATAGTAGCCTTCTGGAAACAGACTGATCTTTACTTCACATAGTAGATGTGAAAGCACAGTAAAAGCCTGTAAACCTGGATGGAACAGTGGAGGAATGACTCTGCCCATGCTTAGGTTTTTGACATTACTAGTGTCTAGAGCGTGGTGGTTCTTTGAAGAAAAAACATCCAAGATTAGGCTTAGCACATTTTAGTCAAGCCACAGCAAGTGTACTCAGTTTACAAATACAAATGTTTTGGGTTTGCTATGTTTTCCTAATGGCTAACACCAGAAATTATTTGTTTCCTAAAAGCTACAAGGGCTTCTTTCCTTCTCACATATCATCTTGAGTGGTTTTAATGAAATAAATTGCATCTTCCATGCCAGCTAAACAGTTGTCTTCAGTTATGCCAGTCATGGAAGTTTATGTATGCAGTTACAGTTTTTGTGCTTGGGTGTTAAAACTGAGGAGGCACAGAAGAAATAGAATTTACTTAGGGTTTTGGTGGCCTATTTGTTGAACAGAACTAGCAAGGTTGCCTGAGTAACATTCATTACTGCAATTGAAGACAATAGATGAGCTTCTGAGTACTGCCAGGGGACAGTGATCTTGGACAAAAGTAGGTGCTGATTTGGTGCATCTGTGATTAGGGCTGCCTAGCACTGTGGAAGGGGTTTCCTTTCCCTCCCAGGGCTAGAGGGCTTGGCAAAAACCTCCTCTGGGATGAAACTTTAGAGCATTTCTCTGAAAGGCTTCTTGGGGAAATGACAACACTATTATTTTCTTTATAGAAACTGTATGAGCATATCTCTCTCTCCGTGGTGGGGCATGGCTGGGAAGAGGGGAGGGAGAATCAGGGGGAGCACAGCTGTGTGTTGCACTGCAACAGCACGTCTTGTGGGCCATTAGTGGATGGGGTGGGCTAAGCCCTTGTAGCATCCCTCTTCCCGCTGCCTTGCCTTTTCGTCTGCTTGGAAGGGGAAAACTATTTCAATACCATTTTACAATATACATCAAAAGTAATCTGTTTGATATAATGAAACTGGGTGTGATTTACTCCTTTTCCATGAATAGAGCCTTACTGGAGCTCACAGAGAGCTACCCTGGGCACAGGGAGAGAGATGCATTCTTCCTTTAATGGGGTTTCTAATCAAGGGACTGGACTTGATAACAGAGTAGTTTGCTGTGGGAGATAATTGAAATCTGCCTGCAGACAGGTATAAGCCTTTTATAAAAGAATCCTAGCAAAAAAAAGATGAAACCTATTACCAGGAGGAAACTTTTTCAAGTGATCTGACAAAAGAAAAATAAATGAGGCAGTGTTACTGCAAAACAGTATTTCTCAAAAAAGCAAAATGGCTTTGTTTTCACAAGCTAGCAAGAGGGATATTGGTTGGTACAGCAGAAGTCTAGTGCCATCAGGTTCACCTGATGTTTACTTGTAAGGGTACATTCACTGAACATTTCAAGCACTCCAGGAAGAAAGAAGAGGCTGGGGACTTCACTGTGTTTTATTAACATTCTCTTTCCAGCACAAATCACACTGAAGAAGACAACAGATAAATCCTGATTTCACTTTAATATTAGTTGTGGAGATACACATTTATAACAAGAAATGGGAAACAGATTACACCAGCAAACACATCTGGCCTCAGACTGGCCTTCAAATCATCCAAAGAGAAGTACAAAATATGGCGTTGTTTACAGCCAGGCACTTACAGTCCCACACAGCTGCAAGGGTGAGAGGCAGCAGAGTAAACTCTCAAGACAAGCTGACAACAGCTCCACTGCTGGGGTGCCCCTTTTGCAGACGAGACAACAACAGATGAAGAAATCTTGAGAATGACCCAGAGCAGTGCTCATTAGTGAACGAAGTGCAGGCAGGAAATGGGACAAGATTCCTTTTGTCATAGCTTTTCACCCAGCTGTCCGCCCATCCCACAGCCACCCACATGCAATCAAATATAGTCATGGTCAAACTCCAGAAAAGTTATACAAATAAAACCTCCAGTGATTGCATACAGACCCCTTCCAAGTTACATTTGCCCCATTAGCAAGGAATGAAAAATTCCTGGATTTAATCCAGGAATGTTTATCATTGCAATTGACACTTACGACAAGGGGCTGTAATCAGGTTAAGTTGATAGGATCCTGTAATTCCTGTTACTTATGTCTCTCTGTCCATCTGTTTCACTGTGTATCTACTGTTTATTACTGATTACTAGCACTTCTACTTTGTCTGTTGGATTTCCTTCTTATGGCAAAGCTCTGATTTTTACTTTATGCAGGTATATACTCTCGTGTAAAACAGATGTGCAGTTCCCAAAATGACATTAGCAAGCAGAGAAAAACATTTCTGGACTTCTGAAATGGATTCTCTGAGGAACCAAATGCTATTTTGAGTTTTTTAAGCCATAATGACATCAAGACTACAGCTTCTTGGGATCTTTTGTTTGTGAGTACAGCTCACTTAAAATCTTGCTCATAGGTTATTAAAACCCTTGTTTTCCTTGTGGATTGAAAGCAGTGTTTTATCTGTATTTTTCAGCTGGAGTCAAAGAACAAAAGTCTGTTACAGACAACTCTCTAACTCTCCTTCTTCCAAATGGCTGCCATCTTGCTGCTCTCTACCAGAATTGTGACTGCAGGGTGCTGCGAGTAGTTACACTCTTCTCACTTGCTGTTCATAGTCCCTTCAAGTTCAGCTTTGCTCCTCGGTGGCAGCAGCTGTTTTTAAATAGGGCAGATGTGTATGAGCTGTTGAGGAGATTCCTCTAAAGGGAAACTTTTAATGCATCAGCACTGAGGTTGAGCATCAAGAAAAGCGAGTGTCACATTTGCAGCTTATTGCAATTACTTTCAAAAGTAATGAATCTATGCAGTCTTGAGCCATCCAGTGTCCTCCAACTGTGTGTAGAGTTCCAGAGTGACATAAAGCAGCCAGAGAATTCAAACTGGCATTAAAAAAAAAAAAAAGGCACCCAGTCCCTTCTCATTCAAAATTAAAATAGTTTAGCACTGGCATTCACAATTTGCAGATCCTTAGATGTATCCTATGATAGCATTCTCTAAGTGTTTAAATGTGTTATTGTAAAAAATCAGCACACAGGGAAATTAATAGTGAAAACTGATGCTGGCAGATCTGGGGCTGAGAGCACACATAACTTTAGTTTAGGATGCCGTACACTAGAACATGCTGAACTAAGAAGTGTCTAGGTAGTTCAAGCTGATGAAGAGACTGCCCTTTCTGGGATGGAAGAGGGTCACAGCATTCAGCTCTCCTTCCTTCTGTGCAACAGGAGGAGAAGAAACAAAGATATCTCTACAGAATGGTTTGATACTAGTAAAACAAAAGTGTTTTGACAATTATCATGTTAGTACTGGTATATATGAGTACTGACAGCCTTGTTGACAGTCATCTACAACTGCAGTCACAAGAAACAGCGCTACAGGGGAGTGATTTTCTTCTGTCATCTTTTACCATGGTGAGAAGACTGTTGTGTTAGAGTCTCTGAGCTGTTGTATCATGCCAAAAATAATTCTCCATTTACCTTCCGTGGCAGAGCAGTTTGCCTTTTTGGTTTTTGTAGTTTTAGAGCTAATCTAGAGTAGGTTTTCTGGACAAAGGAGAAAAAATTTTGCGTTACATTGACATGAGCTTTGTTTCTTCTTTCACTTGCCCTGAAGAACCCAGAGCGGGAGGACAAATATACCCATACACTTTATGTCTTGTTCTCCCAAGGTACCTCAGCACTGATCTGAGGCAACTTTCTGTAGGTTCAGCACCCATTTTTAGAGATCCCACTCGAATCACTCCATGTGGGTATCGTAGTATTCTTTTACACTCACAAGTAAGGAGCTAGTCTAAGACCAGCTTATTCCACCTTAGCTACCAGACAGACATGAGATACAAAGAGGTCATAGTTGCTAATCAAAGTGATTTTAACTGGGAAAGGGTACTGCAAACTAACAGAACAGTCTTTGGGGTATCTGGTTTGTCACTTTCGGAGTCTCCTTAATATCTCTTCAATGTTGTTACGATGGTAATGGTAGCTATCAGACGTTACTGCATCTCCTCTTACCAGTGTGTCTGCATGCAGTATCACAAGAGCTTTTAGTTGTGTATTTTTCCCCCCACAACTCTCATTTCTCATCTTTATTTGAATCACAGGCTTGTTCAGCGGGTCAGCTAATGGAGAGCACATTTTTTACTCATTCTGATTCTTTTTTCCCATTTTTCCTCTATTCATATAACACACAAATTGTGATTTATTTTTTTTTTAAACCAAAGAAGAGAGAAGTCTTGAGTTCATCTAGATTAAAATCAGCTGCAACCTATTAATGGACTCAGCCCAAGACTGAGACTTTAGGAAACAAAAACACTGGACTAAATTAGACTGAACTGGCCTCTGTCTCCTGGTGAGGGGATTCATATAGCAAAAGGAAAGGGGGAGAGGGGGGTAAAAGGAGAGGATATCCATGTGGTTTTAATTCATTTTGATTCTCTTCCTGAAGCTAATTTACCCAACACAAAGGCTCTGTAGTGGGCAGCCAGCTTTTTAGAAGTTTGGTGTTTGCTGATAAACAACTCAATTCCTATTCTGAAGGTCTGAGATAGCTCAGACCTGTGTGTAATCAGCCGAGGTTTAATGTGAGTATTTTGGTACAGGGTATTTCAATTACATATTAGAGTCCTTTCATCATCTGTCAGTGTGTATCCTGAAGACTCTCAGATAATTGATCTAACTTCTTCATTCATTCTCTTCCCAGAAACAGACAATGAATTGTCTCATTGATGACTCCGATCAGCAGGCACATGGACATGTCGAGCCAAAAGTACTTCCACTGGTGTGGCACTTTCAGAAGTTCTTAGCTGCTTCTGGTGTAAGAGCCTTTGCCACCGAAGTAGCAACATACTGTTTTCTGCTGAAGGGAAAACATTCAAATGTTCTATTCATCCCCTTTGTCATTAAATCTTTTTTATTGCAATCTTAGCCCTATTGGTACATGCAGTCTTCTAGCAACATGCAAGAAATTATGTCTTTGCCCTAAAAAAGCCAGACAGTGGGTGGAGAAGTGAAACAAACAGTAAATCATGAACTGGAAATTATTTGAGTGATTATGTTAGGCAAAGACAGCCTTTGGTTACAGTTTTCATGTACTTAGTGATGATGACTTGTAATCTAAGCAAAACTAAAAGGCAAATGGGGAGATTAGTGGAGGGACTGAGATGGAGGAGGGAGTGGAAGCAAGGCTTGAAAGAAAGAGTTGACTGAGACAATATCTGTGGGTGTATGGTTTCCCAGTGCTTCAATCCCATGTGCAAATATTTGTTATGGTAAATGAGTATGTGCAGGACACAAATCTATTGCTGACTGGCTAATGAACCACAACAATCAGCACCAATGGTTCACTGTTCTTTTAAATGTGCCCTAAGAATGAGTAGTATTAAATGAAATATGGTTTTGAGAATAAGGTCTGAAGATACCTGGCTTCAGCTGCTAATTCTTGCCAGTTTTGTGTAATAGTGGACAAAAGAATTTATCCATGTCCTATTTTTCCGTCTTCTTCAGCATTATATGTGGGATACTCCATTTCTAGTGTGTTAAAGACCATATATACATACACAGATAATCCAGGTATTGCACAGTCATCCAGAAAGCCTTATATATCCTTCTCTGAGCATATTTTTCCAAAGTGAGTTTTGCATTTTCAAGGCTTTACAACTTTATGAGTCAATTCAAGCAAATGTACACATGTAATCTCTTACACTTTGCTTGATTTAAATGATTTCTCACATCTATAACAGGTTCTCTGGAGATTAGGTTGAACAGGACATGGTTTTTCCATGGGATTTTCATTTAGTATTTCCTCCTCCTGAACACGTGCTGTACCTTGCCCTCAGTACCCAGTCCACCTCCTGTGTGCCACAGTGCTCTGAAAACAGGCCAGAGATGCTGCAGAGCTTTTGGAAATTAGACTGAGGGTTTTTTTAAGGATAAATGAAGTTTGATTTGATATACTGGTGCTGTGAGAAAGATTATCTGGATGTCAAGGTGAAGAGCTGGAAATCTTAGCATTTCCTGCATATATTTCTTCTTGCTAAAACTTAGGGCCTGATACAGCTGAAATAGGGACCCAAAGGCTTTGGGTATTGTTAAGTGTCCCACTTTCTCCTAGGCCTTCCTCAAATACTGCGATAAGCAAATTGATCTTCTGTCCTTTTCAGTTACTTTGTTTTGTTCTTTTGCTTTTATTCTGTCAGTAAGTCTATTACTTGTCTAACACTCAGAAAGATCACTTCCTCCCCTCTCTCCAACATATGTTAGGTACTGATGACTCCAACAGAGGTGGTTAGAACTTTGTTCAGAAATAACTGGAGGTGATTAGTCATCTACAACTTGGCTAAGGATAAGGTGTGGTTAAAGGATGAAACTGAAGCCCTCTTCACGTGCTTAATGGGTTTTAGAGATTTATTTTAAGGCTCAAAGTAACATCAGCATTCTGAGAGAGTAAACTCATTTTGGATGGCTTTAGATGGCTTTCTTTAAGAAGAAACCTGTTCTTGGTATTCTTTACACACACACACTCATAGACAGTTTTATGCTTTTACTATTCCACATGTGTTGAGTGACAGGTAGCAAAATATCAAAGAAGTAATTACAGTAGTTTGATGTAGTAAAATTTATGTACTTAATATTGGCTTATAGCAAAACTCACATGTCAGGATTTGCTTCATATGTTGACAAAGATACCATATTCATGCCCAGTGCTTTTAGGAGCAGAGCTGCACTACTCGTTGCCTTAATCTCCATGTTTGGGGCACCTGTTCCCATGATTCTGTTTGTCTTATGAGGTCCCGACCTTGTGCAGCCTCTGGGTTTTTTTCTGCAGTCTTTTGTTTTTAGCAATTACTAAAAAAAGAGGAATTTAACTGTAGCCTTATTTAGCTTGAAACGAAATGTAGTGTTAGATCTAGTAGTTTCAATAGATTTTAACGCAAGACATAACAAAAAGCTGCGGTCTTCCATTCATTCAAACCTGAGGAAACTAGATACGTTCAAATAAAAAACTCTGGGGAGAAGGGTGGGCTTCAGACAGCCATTTCAAGGCATCAAGCTACGACATGGAAGTTATTTTTGAGAAACCTGGTTTAGTGTGTCTGCAAACTTGGGCAAATTGCTATATTGCTTACTCTCGGTTCACAATGTAAAAGTTGTTCTTCAGAACTACAAAGCTAGAAATATGTTTTTGAAAAGGAAAGAAGAGATTTGAAGACACACTATTCAGTTACCATGAAAGATACTTTTATCTTGATGTTCTACCCTTAACCTGTCCAATTTGATCCTTTCTTGTCATGCAAAATGATGTAGCAGTAACGTCTTGATCCTGGAGATTCCCAGCGGTGTGACACAGTAGAGGTGATGTGTTACCTCTGAGTACCTGTCCCTGGCTGAGCTCTAGTTATCCATGTGCTATTAAGGGCCTGCAACAGTTGCTCATGTTTTACCTGGAGACAGGAAAGACCTCACAATTTTTAAATTTTTAATGACATAAAGTTCTCTGCAGAGAGCGAGAAAATGGAGAGGGAGACTTCCTGCATTCATGTTATGCTTGTCATCTGTAGCTGGCCACACAAAAGCGTATGCAGCCACGCATGCCTAGGTACCCAGAGCTTAGTACTTTTGAGCATATGTGCATTTATGTGACTCAGAGTAAGTTCCACTCCTCTGGTCTGGTGGCTGTTAACAGAACAGGAAGCAGGGCCTGTTGGGAGGATATATTTTAAGAAGCTGTTGTACAATTTTTGTTTGTTTCAGCTGCAGTGTTCGTTGTCAGCATATGACTGCTCTCTTGGGGATGCTGTGTGTGAGCTGTATGGCTGTCATTGCTTCTCATTTGCCTTGCTGTGCTCCAAACCTAGTGTGGTTGCAGAGTGCTCTGCTGATCTGTCAACTCAAGCTGCTTGGGTGCCACGTCTCAGATGGTAATCAGCAGTAGTTCACCCTATTCCTGCTAGCGTAACGGTCCATCAGTATTTTACCATGAGACATCTATCCTTCAAGGAGCTTCTGCATGTATGATGCTCTGGGAAACTATGGGCGGAAGCTGCTGTACAAGGTGTACATTTGCTTCACATTCTGAAACTGGGTTTAAGAATAAAAGGCAGAATACAGAAAAGCACCCTATAATATGATAGGGTTTTTTACAGAAATACTATTAGGACGATCTTTATAGTTACTTCGTAATGGTGCTTAATACTTAATGGAATGGCTTTATTATTTAGAGACCTCCAAGCAGTAAACTTGTCCTTAGCCTTGGAGTTTTGCTGCTGGTCTTTCTAGCAACCATTGAGGATCAGGCCATGAGTTTTTCCTTATCTCCACTGCCTGGTGTGTGAGTAATGCCTCTGGAGTTATTTTGCTTTTAGCCTCTTGGTGAACACGGGCGTAGAGCCTGAAGCAAAATGGTGGAGGAAGAATGAAGTTACTGGCTTCAGTCATCAGCAGTTTTCAAGGAAACTACGATGGTGCAGTCTGGTGTGTTTTCTGGGAGCTGGACATGTTTTTACTTTTGTACCCACAGGCTTCCAAGCAGTATAGGCTTCCCAGTGTGGGTCAAATTCACTTATACTGTCTTTTTGCTTGCAGCACTTTCCACAAGAGTCTGCTGACAGTATCGGGTTATTTCTTTCCCTTCCTTAATTCTCTTCCTTAGTTCTAAAAAATCTGTCTCGTACTGTTTGGAGAGAAACAGGCTAGCTAATAAAGGCAGAAATTGAAGAACAGTTGACTGTGTTGGTAGATCTCTGCAAATCCAGTCGTGCTGGTTTTCTGAGTGTACTTAGCATTTCACTTTGATGCTGTGAGTCCTGTACATTGAAGGATGAATACAAAAGTGGAATGTTGGTACTAGTCCAAAACTTCAGATGTTTATCATTCATAATCTGAATTTCACATACCTGCAAAACTGAGCTTGAGATTCCACAGGAGAAGGGGTTTTTTTTTTTTGAGGTTTTTGCTTTGATTTGGGTTGGATCTATCTGGAAAAATGTCCTGTGGCGTGTTATTTGAATTTTTGCAGGTTTTTCTCCTTCAGGAATTAAAGTTCCTGAGGTTCTGAGCCAGTGGAAGAAAGTGAAATAAGATAGAAGATGCTCATGTAGACAATTTCACACATGTTCAGAGGTTTAGTCTTCAGATTTTTGCCAAGGTTTATATAAAAGTTTGGTCTGGCTCTGATGTCATCCAAAGTGATTCATCTGCTTCTCACTGTCTCCCGAGTGGGTGAATCAGGCTGTATATCTCCAAGATGCACTGTCAACATACAGAGGCAGAGGTACACTAGAAAACATACTGTCCTGAGGTCAGACCCTTTCCGTGTAAGTGACAGCTAGCAGATACATGGAAGTGTCCTTTCCTGGTTTTCTAGATAGTCCACTTTTGATTCCCCCTGCCTAGAAAAAGTTGAGGCTGAGAAGGAGGCAAGTTTGCCTGTCAGAAGAAATTTGTTTCCTGATACCAAGCACCATAGTTGGGAAGATGATTTTCTCCTTCCTGCTAAGTCCCCTGGCACTTCTGTTTTTTCTGCAAGTATTGCTTGGCAGTATCCCCTGGAAGAGATGGTCCTGTTTGTTTGGGGCAAAACCTTATTTATTTCCCTCTACCCCATTTTCCTTTTTTTTTTTTTTTCTTTTTTTGATACTAGACAAGAAAACTGCATCGTTCGAGGAATAAAAAAGAAAAAAACAAGTTTCTATTTCTACATCTGCTTTCCTCCCCAACCTTTTATCTGTTGATTTGACTGATTTGCAGCCCTTCCTTCCCCCCTTGCTGTTAACTAATGGACTTTGGTATTAAGCCAGCCTTTCAGTGCACACACCACCATGCCAACGAGTGTGTGTGCAGCTATTCTGTCTGCTTTGGAAGGCTACAGATGCAGCCAGAGCTAGAACAATTCCCGTATTGATCCTGCACTTGTCAGTTAATCCGTCATAAGGCATGGGAATCCTAGCCCCTTCCACATCTGCCTGCATAACTGCAGGGGGAAAACCAATTCTCTGAAGCTCTCACCAGGGAACAAGAAAGTAAAGAGAAATGGGAGCTCGCTGGGAGAGAGGGCTGTAAGCTGCTGGCCGGAGGGCCATGAGATTGCCTACCTGCTCCACCCTTTCTCCCCAGCTCCTTTTCATCCTCCTGCAGGTCAGCAGGATCAGGTTTATGTTAGTGAACCATGAAGCTTATCAAATAAATGTTGCAGCAGCAGGTGTTTGACTGTCTCCATAGGCCAAGTCTAACAAGGTTGATATTGTGTCTGTGGCCAAAGTAATGCAGTAATTACTTTTCTGGGCTTGGAACCCCCAAGAGGTTTCTGGGAACCAGTTAGGAAAACAAACCTTGCTAAGAGCAGGGGATTTTTAAAAGGAACAGTGGGGCTCTCTGTGCCAGAAGGAGAGGACAGGCGTTTCTAGTGCAGCATCCAGCGTGGTGCCCCGTCCCCCTGTAGCTTGCTCACATTAAAGGGGCCTGGAACAGCAGCAAAGTGCTGGAGTCTGGTTGCTCACACTGGGACAGGCAGCTTATGCCCACAGTGGCATGTGGAAAAGCAGCTGCTTTCTTTAAAGACATTGATGCGGTACTGCCAGAAGAGTGAACCCCAGGTTAGGGGGGCCCTTGAGTGTTTGCAATTCCATCTGTATAATTCAATTTGACTTACAAATCAGGAGTTGCATAGCATAGCGTTCCCACTGCTGTCTGTTGAGCATTTCTCTTGTAAGCTGTGAGTGCAGAAATTCAATTACAGACCATGATGCAGACTAATTACACCAAAGGAAGAACGAGAGCTCAGAGCACAGCTCCATTCTGCAGTGACCCTTTATCTCACATAGTCCATTCCAAGCTACAGATGGGAAAGTTAAAACAGGTCTGAACAGTGATGGCATTTTGAGGCAGAAATCTTCATTATTCTTTTTGAATGAATATTAATCATTTAGGCCAAAGCGTTTCCCTGTAGCTGATTATTAAACATAATAACACCTACTATCATAAGGTCATTTAAACCAAATGAAGTGATTGAAAAAATGTCCAGAACTGGAAATTTCTTCTGCCGCTGTGTGGCTGTCCAGGAGACCAGAATTTGAAAGTGAGAAGACGAAGAAAGCAAAACTGATTACACATTCACAGGATTGCATATTAGATTTGAACCTGATATGTTAAAAAAAATAAAAATATAAAGAACATACAAAATTTTTCACTACCTATAAGAAATTCTTTGTTCATCCTTCTATGCTGTTGAATCAAGCAGCAAAGCAGTGACTTTGTAGTAATGAATGAATTTTCCCAAGCTAGGAAAGTTAGCATTTCTTTAATGTCTAGCAATGCTTTCCTATTCCTACTGTTTATGTTAAGCTTTATTTTTGCATATTACCTTATTTTTTGAAGACCTGGTGCTTTGGTGACGGTCCAAAGATACCATGCCATTCGCTCAGTTTTCTTGCTGAAGTGTTTTGTTCTTAGTATGTTGTTGTGCTCAACATACCGTAACTGAGTGTGCTGTGAAGCCACTGTGTGAATGCCACGGCATGCTAGTCCCCAGTGTTTAATTTTGTGCTAGGAAAACTGTGCACTTGGAGGCAAATGCTATGGGTAAGTCAGACACTTGCTTCTTGAAGGTACTTGGTGACTTTCCATAAACACTGCCTGCGTGTAGCAAGTAGTGAAGAACTGCCGTACTGGGACTGCTGGGAGGGAAGGTAGTATGATTTGCCTCAGCATTGTTGCTTTAAAGTCTAACCTTAGTCTGCTCTTGAAAAATGGTGCTAGGGTTGCTTCCAATTTCCCCATGCTGTAAATGCAATACAGATCAGCCAAAAATCAGGCAGGGTATGTACCTCCTAAGATGGTGCTTATAGAGCTCACTACTTCTATTTGGGACACAGCTGCACAGTGAAGACAGTTTTGTTTAGTATGGTAGTTTGATTTTCATATATATTGTTGGAACCACTTGTGCATGATTTAGAAGGACACACAAAACAGCTTAACTAGGCCAGACTTTTTTGTATTTTGCAAATATTCAGAAATAGCATTTTAGAGTTATCATTTGGAGGAACCATTACTGCAGAATTTAGCATGCTTGCCTATCTGTACTGAAGTCTCAGATTTGGCAGGGCGTGAGGGCAAGAGTAGATGAAGGCCCATATATTCAGTTTTCTGTAAAAAACAACTACCAACTATGGCAAACTATAATAAATCATGTCTATTATTAATACTGGAGAGGAGTGGATCAGCAAGAAGCTGTACGGAACTGAGCTGTATGACAGTGTTAAAAAGAGGCAGAGGCATGTTAGGATTGGTGTTGCAGAGGCAGAGCTGTGTATGAGAACCTCACACATGACTTATCAGTGTTAACCTGAGTGTAACCAGACATGAACCAGAATATATTTGCTATTAATACTGCAGCTGTGATTTTTTTTTTTTACTGTTGTGATTAGAAGAGTGTGCCAGCTTGTGTGTGTGTGTTCTGGCAGTGGAAGGATGAAAGTGCTTACAGTTTCCATATGAAAGCAAAAGCATACCTTCTCTAGGCCTAAAACAGTTACAAAAGTACTTCATAAAGGTCAAGAAATAATGGCAAAGAGGAAAACAAGTGGCAGTGGATTAGACCGAAGTATTTTATGTACTGTGATGTTTTGTGTAGTCATCTGGAAAGAAACAGAAGAAACCTTTTGAAGATCATTGATTGGAAACAATCTTTATTACTGATCAAGTTCACCTTGTCAAAAAGATTATTATTTAAATATTAGGCATCTTTTACTCCCGTAGCACAAAACTGATTCACAGACTTGACCTGATAGATCAACTGTTAAATGGCTCATTAGATTAGATAAGGGAGTTGGAATGTATTTGATGTTAATGTTACATCCCTACATACCATATGAAATCTCTCTTCATCTATCATCTTGTGAAATATATTACCTGAGTATAGGATGTCATCTGCATGTTATGTAGTCTTCTGAAGGTAGGGGGGTTGGCTTGGATATTACTTTTGCTTTTACTACTTTTTATCCCCAGTAGGAAAAAATGTTGGTGTTGGCTATAAAGCAATGAAACCATGTTGAAGTTTTCAGGAATTGGTGATGGACAACAGAATTCTCAGCTAATAGTCAGTTTACATTTAAAGCTGGGCTATATGAGAAAGAAGAAAAAGGGACTCTGCTAACCAGCCTAAAGAGAGTGGATTTCATTCCATTGTTCAATGGAGCAGGTTATTCCTTGCCTTTTAACGTAAAAATTGTCAACGTGAATGGAGTTACATGGAAGCCTGCAAAAACTCTCCTCTAATATAAAATACCTAATATTGTCATTTCTCATTGGAGTCCCAAAACAAAGTAGTGATGTGATCTGCTTGGCAGGATGCTAAAAGCACATCTATCACTTCAATTAACTCACTCTTTTTGCCTTGATTATGAAGTTCTGTTACTCCATGGCCCAGATTCATCAAACTTATTGTTTTTGGTAGCCCGTTTCCAATCATGGCTTATGGTTAAAACAAGAGTTTAAATTTCCAGAATGAATCTTAAGCCCTTAATATACCATGTGATTTCTGACCCAGCAAGGACTTGAATCTCACAGTAACATATACGTCAAGAAAATGATCTCAGCCTTCTCATTTCTTGTGTGAACCTGCTGGGAGCCACTATGGGAACATGTCAGAGCAACAGTGACGTAGTTACTGAAGGTGCCATCAGTGTTTCCAATGGGACATCAAAACAAAACAAAGCCTTCTTTCTTTGACTGTTGATAAATTTACCATGAGAGTTAAATTTTAGATGTAATTTAGCTTTTCATGATATTTTCTAAGCCTGTGATGAGTAACAATAGCCATTGATCAGTTACTAGCATGGTATATGCACATAGTTTGCATTTGGGAGCCAGTCCTGATGTGACTGTGAGGTATGCATAGAGGTTGCCTAAGCAGAGTTTCTCTTCTTCTGGGCAGCATTATGTATCGAGCTTTTAAGCATCATTTGAACACTCAGTGTTGCTTGAATGACTTGTCATATCCCTCCCAAATGCTTTCGCATTCTCAACATGGACAATTTTTTTAGTGACCTGCTTTCAATTAAAAAGTGATAAAATGAACCCTTGACAAGTTTATCATGAACTAATTTCAAGTGCTCATATATTCCGAAAAGTGAGTCTGAGGCAATGGTTGGAGGCTGTTATTAAAACATGCAGATATAAACTCTTAGAAGAATTCAGTGGGGAGGCTCTCTTGAACAACTGCCTGTGCAGAACTGCTTCTTGACATCCCCAAAACAACTGGTTACCACTATGATTTAAAATCTCTGGAGATAGTGAGACAATTTTTAAGGAACATATTCAGCAGAAAATAAATAGTACTCAGGCCTTTACATAGGTTAGTCTGATTTGCCTTGGAAATGCACACAAAAATATACGGTGTTTACTGTGAACAGAGTGAGACTCAGTCTGACTTTGCATTTAAACAATTCAAATAAAATTTCGGATAGTTTTAGCTGGAATCTGAAAATTTCCCCGTTGACTTTTTAGACTGTGAGCTGTCTTATAAATGGTTCATGCTGTTAATGCTGAATAAATAGGAGTTTTGAGGCCCATTGCATGGGAAACATATGAAGTCTGTAGTTTCAGAAGGAAGACCAGTGTGTCTGGAAATCATAGAGTCCAATTTTCCTTGTTAAGCTATTGAATTTGTCTGTTTTCCGCTCTTTCTGAAGTTGTCTTGCTCAAAAATTCCACTTTAGTCCATTTTTCCTTATGTGTATCTTTTGTGTGCTAGTTGTTGAAGAAGAGGCAAGAGTATTATGATACATTATCAAGCCATATCAAAATATATATATTAGTATGGCACATGTAAATAAAAAAAATCCTTATATGTTTTGGAATAGTGATCTTAGGTCACTGTTAAGATCAGGAACCTTAACAGGTTTCCCACTTATTTAATACATTGGAAGTTTAATCTAGGGGTATCAAAGAATACCTTTTGCCAAGAGAAAAGTTTGGCAAACAAAGGGTAGGAATGGTAGAGATAGGAGATCTTTTAATAGGTTTCCATGAGACATGATAGAAAGAAAGACAATGCAAAAAGACTAAAGGAAAGAAAAGAACCATCAGGGAGTGAAAAAAAAAAAGTTAAAGGACAGTGCCTAAACTGAAAAGTCATTGGGGAAAGAGAATCATCTGAGAAACTCCAAAGGGTGGGAATGGAAAACCGGAACTAGGAGGGGACCTTAAAAAAAAGACAAGCTTAAAGCTTTGTCCATGCTGCCAAAAAATCTATTTTGCTCAATTCTGGCTAAGCAAGATAAACATTTTTTCTGGCTTGTATGGGTGGTGGCCCAAATATGTTTGTTACAAGTAGGTTGGAAAAAACCTTCCAGAAATGCTTTTGCCTAGTCTGGTGAATTGTGCTAAATCATATTTTTACTTTAAGTCCAAAAAATTTGGCCCCACAGAGGCCAGAGCCAACCACCAGAGCAGATCAGACACAGCGGGATTTCACAGCTGTTTTTAAATTCTGTGGTTTTAGCTGTGTGGATGTGGCTGAAGTGCAGCATCCCGCCAGAGCTCCCCGGGAAGGAGCACCCTGAGGTAGCATTCTCCAGCTCTGCCAAACACCAGGAACAGCGTAAACAAGGAAGATTCAGCACTCAATGGTCTTGATGTCTGTAGTGTAAAATCATGACAAAAATGTCTGCAGCAGACAGTAACACAAAGAACGAAGGCAATTAGTGTGAGCGTGCTTGTTCCACAAACCTGTGTGGTGCATTTGGCTCCATTTCATACAGCTGCAGTGGGGCTGAGGCCTGAGGTGGACCAGAGACCTGCTTGGAGAGTGATTGAGTATTGCCTTTGTCTGATTTCACAAGGTTTGTTACTCACTCGGAGTGGGCCTAAATGACGCTGTGTTGCGTGTCTTCCCCAGGAGCCGTTCTGTTGGGTGAGGATCACAAGATGCAGATGTTTGACTCTGGCCACATGAGACCATAGCCACGGTTCAGGCTGTACTAATGCTGATCTCTCAAATCACAGTCACCAGCAGGAGGCCAACCAAAGGCCAGCTTCTGCATCAGTTCTGGTGCTCATCAAACTCCTCAGAAATCTGTTCACTTAGTACTCACAGATTAGCTTTTTGCCACTTTCACTTCTTGAACTGACATCTTGCAGAGTAAGATGAGCACAAGAGAATTGGTAGGGCTGGATGAAAGAGAAGTAGAGGACAGCAGAGGACCATGATTTTGCTAGTCATGCACAGTTACAGCCATTTGGGTCCAGTGTCAAACCAGGTGGGACAGTGAAGCTACTTGTTTCAGGGTAGCATACCCTTAGCCACCAGTGTTGCAGTGGTGGAAAAGACTGGTAGCACAATTCCAACAAAAGCTGTATGTTTCCACTTTTTCCTATGAAATAGACAACTTCAGGTAGATTTTTTTTAAGCTCTGACAAACCTGTGAGTGGAGTAAACTAATAAAATGTGGTTTGATACAGATCTGTACCTTGTGGTTAGTTCACTGTATCTACAATTGCCTACATCTGCAATGTCTCACTGTGCCTGCAATTGCCATACTTAGTCTTCTTCATAGATTCTAATAATGGGTAACTTAATAAGGCAACCAGGGACATTTACAGGAGTTCTCTCCTCTACTTGGTCGTATCTTCTCACTGAATTTCTGTAACCTCACATACGTTTGAGTACCTCTATCCTTCATCAGACTTGGTTGAAAAAGGGTTGGGATACGGAATGTGATTGCAAAAGTGTTGTCCATTCAAAAAAAAACAGACTAAAAAGAATCTGATAAGCAGTATTAGGAGGAAAATGACACAACTATATTGTTCAACTTCAGTGACTGCAAACACAATTTTAGCATTTCTTCTTCCAGGCAATGTCTAATGTCCTCCTGCTTCTATTCAATAGAATGTTGCAACTTGAACCTGCTTGTTTTAGTTAAGCTGAGAAAAGAGTGGACTCATAAATGCTAATCTAACTCCTTTTGTGTGAGTTCCAGCACATGCAGAAGAACTAATAAGGACCTGTTAAACTGATTCTGGCTGTTAGAAATATGGTCTATATTGTGGGTCCTTAGCTTTTCAGGCTCACAGTGCTCCATGGGATGTAGGACGTTAGTTTTGGGCCACTAACTAAAGGCATCTTTATGTTATTCTGCACCATTTTCTCTGGCGTGCCTCCATTGAGAGGTAATTGGAGGAACAATGGTGAATTGAGCTGCTCAGCCTGATTTTTCTGACAGTCTGAGTACCTAAAGATCCTTGTGCTGTTACTGTTGTTTTGCAATAACATCTGTGACCCCTATTCAGTATGCAGAGCTCCACAATATAAGGCACTACGTACACACAAAGAATAAAAAGATGGCCCTTGCCCTTGCTGACTTCAAATATGGTTTATGGTATGTCAAACTGAACACCAAAACTGTTGGCCAACAAAATATAAACCATTGGGAAACAAACTCAGCTTAAAAAGGCCGCATGGATCACCATATAAATAATGTCCTGTTGTACACAGGAAACATTTGTGACTTCTGATTGGCATGTTGGTAAACTCCTGCAACCAACGTCATGTGACAAAATGGCTAACCCAACATCCAGTGTTTCCTAAGTGGTCATAAATGGGATCACGCTTCTTCATGAGCTCTCAGAAAGGGAAAATATATTTTCAAATTGCTTTATTGGCAAATAGGAAGAGCAGATAGAGAAAACCAAGAACAACATACTTAACCTGCAGTAAGTGCCCAAAACCATAGAACAAATACCAGTGCTTTATGAAAGAGTGCTGCAAACAATTTGAACAGTTCATTTTTCTTACAGTTACCAGCCATAAGCCATTCCCGGTAGATGAACAGTGCCCACCAGTCTTTGCCAGCCAAAGAGAAAAGGGGGAAAAAAGAACTTTGCACTTCAGTTGCTATGGTCCTTGTTGGACTTGCAGTAGTTTTGCAAAGCAGTGTTCACAGGCATTCATTCTGTATTCAGCAGTGTCCTTGACCATACCCCCTGCCAGTAACAGGACCTTGAAGTCCAAGAGGGAGAGAGAGGAACAACTTTTTCTTTCTTTTTTTTTTTTTTTTAACCAGCTAGCAGAGGATGTGCTGAGCCAACATAGAAATAGCAAGGTCAGGGCAGGGCAAGGCCCTGCATGTCATTAGCCAGGCCTGGCTAGGAGTGATTAAGTATGTACAAGAGGCTTTGAATAGGCCCAGGGAGGAGGGATGACATTGTGGAATACAGAAAAATCATTCTTTGGTGCTGTCAACTGACTAAGTCCAGGATGGTACTTAATTAGAGAGATAAAAGGAATTTATTTTAATTATTTTGATTTTGTAGAAGAGAGGGATATTTTTTTATTTTCTGTTGAGTGTTTTGTATGAGGGATAGAGGAGGGTCTGGACAAAAAGTGTGAGCCTGGCTTAACAGAATCCAGATAGCCTAGAGGTACACGTTAACCCAGCCTGCTGTTCTCATGAGTATAACTTGAGGGAGATTCAGTAAAAAGGACGAAATTATACTGGCAATGGAATCAAGGCCCTGGTAAATTTTGAAGGCACTCTGGTTAGAAACTGATGACCTTTGAGCACTGTCTGTTTCAATAGACATGTTAGAGAATTTGAAAAGAATGAAGCTTTGAAGCAAATAAAGTACTGTGTCAAGTGGTGCTTTGGCTGCCCAGCTTGAATTTGCTATTGGGGCTGCCTGACTTAACTGACATTTTATAGCTGTATTGTAATTCCTGTATAACAGTCGCGTCATTGCATAGGCACCTAGGCACTGAATGGCCACAGTCTGTAGTTCATGCCCATAGAAACTACCAGCCTAGCTGGTTGAAACTAGAATACATGTCCATTTACCCAGAGCACCAACAGTAATGTCCTTGCAAAACTTCTAGGGGCTGTTTTCTTAAACCAACCCATAGGAATTTGGTTCTCAACTTCATACCTCTTCTGAAAGATGACTCCTGCAGTGACATAGGACTTCTTAGTGTCATGTTGGAAGGTCAATTCAGAATCAGCTGGGGATTTCTGTATACTCGTTTTTGCATGAATTTTACTTAAAACATTGTGAAAGCCTAGATGTAGTTACAGTAGTGCAATCTCTGTGTCTAAATGCAAGTGTATTTACACTAATATAAAGATATTTGTATCATACTGGTTCTTGTTACCCAAATACTGTATTTTTCCTTCTCATCCAGTGTGTCTCAGCTACCTAAGGATTGTTCTCTTGGGCAATGTTACATCTTCTGTACTCTTTTACAGTAAATATAAATCTTATAAAAAATCTTCTGTTCTTCTGAAAGTCATTTGACAGTGGAGCTGACATTAATGGTCAGTTCATTGGCAGAGGAATATGGTTTGATTTATATGTTTTCTTGCTACAGTGTCAGATTGACAGCTCTGGGAACAGAAATACTCAGCTAATTGCCCAAACATGCAGCATGTTGCAAGCTTTGCCAACCTTTCACAGTGATAGGATCTTGATGCTTGAGTGTGAGAGTATATCTAAGCCTTCAGAGGGCATTCAGTGCTGAATCGATAGGGCCTAAGAAGTACTTTTTGTTAGGTCTCGTTGTGATTCACCAAGGTAAACAATGACTGGGACTTTCTTTTGTGTAAAGCAATTGAACAGCCAGCCTGACAGTAACAGCTCCCAGTCAGAATTAACAAGAGCTACCTTTCAAGCTACAGTAACTTTATCCCGAAAGGCTGAAGATCACATTTTCCATCCCATCAGTGAGTACTCGCCCCGGGTCATTGTATCTCTCCCTGCTGTTCCACGACCAGGAATGACCAGTTGTGGGCCTACAAGTTTAGGCTGAACATTCTTTGAGATTTCTAAACTAGCACTAGTGTAAATATAGTCTCTGGGGCTTTGTCAGTAGCAGTATTTGTCAATAGATGGTTGCTGAATCAACACTGCAGTTCCCATGTACCCATCACAGCAAGTTCTAACTGCTGACTGATTGTGAAACTTCTTGTTCTCTCCCTGACCATTCCCGCTTCTGCTCTTCTCCTTTTGAACTTCTCCCCCTCCCATTTCTCTCATCCGTGCCCTTCCCCATTGCCCTTCACCTTCTCTCCATCCGCTCCTTTTCCATTGTTTTCCCCCTGCTGTTGTCAGTTCCAGTCCTCCTGCGTGTCCCCATTCCTGCTTTTTTTTCTGCTCTCGCTTTCTTGCATTACATTTTTCACTTCATCAATCCCTACATTTTTTTCATTTATTCACCTTCCTGCTGCTTCCTATTGCCCTCTCCTCATTGTCACATGGAACAAGCAGCAGTGTTATGAAGAGGGTGATGCCATTAGCAGCATTGTATTAATCTATCCTGCATCATTCCTCTGCCTTGTCCTCAGAGTTAGTTACCAGTTGCCTTAATGGTGACGTAGTTAATATATCAAATTTTATTCTTTTCCTTCCTTTTCACTAGAAATCCAAGAGAAGGAGGGGAGGCAATAGGGATGCGCTTATTTGTCCTTTTCGTGTTCCGTGAAGCCAGGGTGGTTCGACTGTGGCCTTTTTCTGTGCATAAGAAGGGGTAGAGGCCCTGCCTTGAAAAACTTGGCTTTTTCTTCCCTTGAGGTTTTCTTCTAGGCCCTTTTTTAAGTGAATGAAGCAGAGTGATTTTCTTGTATCGCCAGCATTCTTTTCTTTCTCTCCTCCTCTCTGCACAGTCACGTCCCTAATTAATTGAATTCCCTACTAGACCTTTTGTGAGTCATTTCAATTACCCATTAGTGAAGCAGCCTGGGATTTCTGCTGTGTTTTCACTCATCTTCCTGGAATTTCTCTTCTCCCTCCCCCCTTCCCCTTTTAGTCACTCTGGTCTGTGAAAAGCATTAGATGGACTTCAGTGCCGAGTGCCTATATTGTTTTCAGGCCCAGCTGCATACTTCCACACTCTGCCTTGTGCGTCACAGCTATTCATCTTGTTTTGTACTTGGCTCTGCTGCAGATGCTGTAAATATGGTAATTTTAGATTCCCTGATTGGAAAGGGTTGCAGGGCGGGTCTAAGTGGTAAAAGCACTGTTTGATTTACACTAGTTCATTCTAGTTTCACGGAGTTTGGGGTTTTAAAGATACAGCTGAAATGAGACATGATTTTAATGGCCATTTCTTTTTTAGGGTTAGGAGAGGGATAAATGTGAGGTTAGCTTTGTGTGCTGACATGCAAAAATGCTGCCCCAGAAACTCTAGTGAGACTGGAAAGAAATAAAACATGAGCAGGAGAGGAGGCACCTCCTCAGATTATTATGTAGGATGCCTTCACAAAAGGATAGCTACAAAATGTGGATGGTTCTGAAAACTGCAAAAATGGAAAAGATCCAGGACAGAGAACTGTGAAAGGCAAACCTGGAATTTGACAGAAATGCCATCAGTACTGAAGAACTTATGGGACTTATGGCAATCCCTGAAGAAAAAAAAGTCAATGAGCAGCTTATTTCTCAAAAGTTTTTGAACTAGTGGGTATGACTGTAGCAGGTAACATGCATTGTATTTCTGAGGAGACTAGGGCAGTGATAAAAGCAGCTTTCTAAAATTACGATGGTTGCAGTGAGTGCCTGTAATCTGATGTCTGGAGAATCACATTTCTATTCAGAAATTGAATTTGTATAGCACGTGAGTCTTTCAGGCTCAGGGTAATTCTCAAGCGATCCAGAGATGCAAATAGCATCACTGGGAACCAACCTGCTGGAAACGTTCCCCACACGTCCCAGGTTACAAAAGTAATTTACAGTGCTCAAGCTATTACGATACTTTCATATTATTAAGATACTTGTCCCTGCTAGGTTAGAGTATTTCATGAGAGAACGGACCTTTGATAATCAGGCTGTTGTGAGAAGGCTCTCTCTCACGGCTTCCCAGGGGGAGCTCATTTGTCGGACTGACGGGAAGTGAATTTATGAGGGTTCCTTGCACATCGGTATTCATAGGTACTTTTTTTCCTCTTAGCTCTTTATGCAGTCAAAGGAGAGAGGAAGGGAATGGTGTGAAAATACCACTTGGTACAGGCCCATTAAGATGTTTGTACGAGGCCTACTGGGAATTATTTTACCTTTTATGTCTTGAAATCTTGGCCCCCAGGTAAGCAGCAGTGGATTTCAGAGGTTCATTAGATGATGCTGGAGTTCTGCTACTTCCAGGATGACATTACTCAAGTTGAAATTGAGACACTGCACAAGACAGAAAGGAGCTAGTGAAGACTTGCATATATAAGCCCCCTTTTTCTTCATGGGGCCATGCAGCATCAAGGCCTGTGTCGTTTTATCTAAAGTTACCAGTTCATGGCAACACCGTTTTTTAGCTGACTGTGCTGTTGCAGTTTTCTTACACACATACCATTGCTAGTATCATATTACAGGGTTTAGTGATTTGGCAGGTCTTACACGTTTTGATTTCTTACATATCCTCTCAGGTGAAGTTTCCTACTGCAGAGTGAGCCTGGTGAGAGGTCTGCTACCCAGCTTCTGGGCTGAGTGGCAGCAGCATCTGAAATGCAGCCTTGGTCCTGCTATCACTTCACCTGATAAGCTGTCTTGCGTGTGCTGGAGGATGCCAGCTGTGCCAGGGGTACCAACTCCGGGTGGCTTTCTGTGCCTTCGCATAGCAACTCTTTTCTTTTCCCAAGAGTACCCAGTGGGACTCTAGTGCAGAGGACTTCTGCATTAGACTGAGAAAAGAATCCATTTGTCACAGCACACAGCTGGCTCCTGTAGCCCTGGGAGCATAGCACATATACTATAGGTGAAAACCCTGTTAGCCCTTCCACACCAAAATGTATCTAATGTTCATTTACCTCATGTGGGACCTAAATTCTCCTGTAATGTTATTAGATTTCTTTATGTGGTTTTTGCCACTGCGTAACACTGCTTGACCCCTACAAAGTACTGCTGTGTTTTACTCCAGAGCTGTTTGCATCTTAGTAGCAGGTGTAAACCTTAGACCAACTTCAATAATGTAGTTAGTTCAGTCAGTTAGTCAGGGAGCTACAGAAATTTAAGTTTATTGTATTCCTAGCCCATTTTTGAGTTTTCACAGATAGGTCTATGTGTATAAATAAATCCACAACTTCTGGAAAACATGGTCTGTTGAGGAGCTATTTTGGACTTCCAGGGTTCTGGGCTGTGAAATGCCCTAGAGCTTGATAGGTTCCCAACTACAGGCTATTTTCATTACTGTATCTTTTCTGAGAGAACAGCAAGAAAAACGCTGCTTTCTGGAACAACTGAACAGTGACAGAGTTTTCTATTTTTACATCTGTTTTTTTTTTGATACACAAAACCTAGATTTAGAATATGTCTGCTAAATCCCTCTACACAGCAAAAAGTGAATGATAAAGATGATTTTAATTCCCCTTGTCTCAGAAGCATCCAAGGGACCAGCTCAATCTCTGTACATTTAACATGAGAAGTGGTTGCTCCAGTATATACCCATTTATAGCATTTCTTCAACAGCACCTTCTCCCTTGACTATCACTCTAGATGAGATATGCTGTTGGGAAAAGGAGCATAACGTGTGACATGAGAATCACAGTGTAACAAAACAGTTTTCAAGGAGCTCTATTGATTATCAAAGTTACAGCTATCTAATACTAAGGTTATGGAAGCACACCCGTAAGATGTAAATAGGTAATTAAGTATCATCTGTCCAATCTTTTCCGTTTTGTGCTGGCAAATTACTTGCTGGTTTTGAGGAAGAAATGGCCCTTTGGGTGGGATTTGCCAGGAGAAAGGGAAGGGTACCCATATGTGCAACCATAAGGTTTGTAATTTAGCTGTGCTCTGTGCAAGTGGTTGGTAACTCCTCAGACCTGTAGAGCTGAGGACAGGATAGCCCCATGGTAAGTGAATAAGTAGGGAGGGCAAAGATGTGTGGGGTTAGCAAAGGATGTAAGGCAGATCAAGGAGAAAACAATGAATAAAAAGGGGACATTCTGGAAAAAAAGAATTTCAGTGTAATGGTGGGGAAGGTAATACCTTAGTAGCTGTATTATTTTTGGAAGAAGGAGAAGGGAATTGGATTAGGGTAATCAGAAAGATCAGAGAGGAAGAGATGGTTAGTAAGGACCAAGCTTTTTAGCATGGCTCTGGAGGTGATCTGTTGCCAGGTTTGAGATCAAATGAGATTGGGTATATTATCAATTTAAGCAAGCACATGAAGGTAAAATGTGTTCAAAAATACTTTGCAGAGCTGGACTCAATCCTATGTAGTGCATAGAATTCTCAACTCTTCCTGACCTCCTTAGCACCTTTCAGGAAGCGCTCAGGCCTTTGTTTTAGTCCTACATTTGTGTAAGTGTTACCCTCTGCCCCACTGGCAGCTCTTCCCAGCTCTGAGTTGCTTGGTACACATGGCAGCCTTCAGGGCTTCAGTCTCCTTCAGGCTGCCAGGTTACATGACACTTGGAGGTAACCTGGCACATAACTTCAGAGGGTGAAACCAT